>NW_025049308.1:0-16938 GCF_019279795.1 Protopterus annectens | reverse complement strand
TGACTATTTTTAATAAGATCTGAATAAGCACAAACCAAAAATAATGACTATTTTTAAATATTATTCTAACTTACCCAACAAATTAATAAAAGTACAGGCTGTGCATGAACTTCCATATTCTAAACATTAGGAAGTGTCAAACTCTAATGTCTGGCATTACTATATATATATATATATATATATATATATATATATATATATATATATATATATATATATATATATATATATATATGTGTGTGTATATATATATATATATATATATATATATATATATATATATATATATTTATATATATATCCAGGATGATCTGCAAAATGTGACACACTAAAGAGGTACTCTAAATGGTTTGACTGATTTTATTCAGAAGAATTCAGTTAATAAACTGAGAAAAAGGCATTCCCCAGGATTCACGAAGCCTCCATGTAAGAGTTATAACTCTTACACGGAGGCTGCAGTTAAACGGAGTGATGTCAGCATGCTTTGCATATTCATGAGAGCATGCTGAATCACACCTAAGTCTAACACGGTCTGTGTAAGACAGTAGTGGGCGTGTCCGTAGGCAAGCGGACACGCCCCCAGAAGTGTAAAAGTGCCCAAAGTAAACACCCACAACAGAGTCCACGGAAATGTGAATAAACACAACACAACACATGCCCCCCACAGACTATGAACATAAAATATATATAAATGAACATGTTATATATTTTTAAAATTGTAAAGATGTTTAACCGTGAGTGCGCTCGTTTGCTCGGGCATGCCCGTAGCGCAGCTACAGTTAGCAGTCAGTGGGAAAGCATATAAGAACTAAATATGCAAAATAAGCCAGGAAGCAATAGCATAGCAGTAGAGATGTTGTCTGAAGAGCAGGCATTCATGGTTCGAGCCCCCACAACACCAATTTTTTTTTTTTCAAAATAAGGAGGAAACAAGTCCCTGACAAATATGTACACATAAAACCACAATTTATGTAAAATGTAATGAAATAGCCCATTTATATTGAAGACATGTGAGATAACAAAAGAAGAAAAAATGCCAGATGTGCTCATAGCTGAGCTACAGTTTAACAGAGTGAGTGCATGTGCCCGAAGATGAGCAGTGGTTTAACTGGTGCAAAATGAGTGCCCGTAGCTGAGCAGTGGTCTAACATGCTAAATCTATGTGCCCCTAACTGAGCTGAGCGTAATATGCGTGCCGATAGCCAAATGAGGCTTAAACCAGTTGTGATCCTGTTCGCGGGCTATGCGCAATCACAAACGAGCTAACCGACGGGCAATGTTGAGCAAGCCGTATCAAAACTGCCTTTACACAGACACACCCCTCAGCATGTCTAGACAGTCATGAAAAATAAAAAGGAGTGGCCAGGTTCAAACCCAGGATACTATACACCATAGTCAAGGTACCAAACCACTAAGCCACGACAGCAGCACCTAGAAATGCAATAATAGCTAATATATAGGAATGAATACAAACTGGAGCATGACAATGCAGGTTTACTGAAGTTGATACAATTCCAAAATGGCCAATCACAGATATGTGCGGGAAAAACGGACTATATAAGCCCCATAGGCGGAATACACAGCATAAACGTATTGTAGAACTGACCTGCAGGCAGAATGACAGGAGTAAGAGAGGGTGGTTGCTTCGAGCACAGAGGTGGGGTGAAGCTTTTGAGGAGTCCAGGTACATGGTCTGGCTCTTAGTCCATAATCATGAGGCCCAACTCATGCAGGGCCAGGTCCTCTGGGGAGCATACAGGGCTGAGGCGTGGGACCGGTTGGCTCATGATCTCACCAGTGCCACAGGGATTCCAAGGACTGGTGAGCAGGTCCATCACCACCATGCGGACCTGAAGAGACGCAAGCAGGACCAACTGAACCTTTGGATCCAGGAGGCCCGCAAACACCCAACGCCCTTACACTACTGAGTAAGTAACATTTAATTATGTATGTGAGAATTAAACTAGCTGATATTATGGAGATGTGTATTCCAATATTACTTCATTTATATTACAGCTGCAGGTTTCCGTTCTGCGAACCGCAGAGCCTATGGCAATAGGCTGGTGCGGTTGTGCCACCAGGCAGGTCAGTAATCCACTACCAGTAACTGTAAAGAAATATAAAAGTATGACAGTCAGCAAAAGAGTGCAGTGTAGTCAGTAAGGAATAAAATCTGCAAGTAACAGTGTGAAAGTGAATGCAAGTATTGCTTGATTACAAAAGTGTGTTTCAGCCTGTAAGTTTAACCAAAAAATGAAACTGTCTGACATATATTCTGAAATAAAAATGCCCTACATGTAAGAAAATAGTACACAACCTGCAGCAGGCTGAAAAGTATAGCTGCAGAAGATGATGAAATCACATGTGTGAAATATATCCCTGTGGAAATACTGAAACATGACAGAAGTGAGACTGCTGGAAAGGATTGTAATAACTACTGGTAAAACATGTCACAGCCTAGAAGTACCATCCTGAATAGTAAAATGAAAGCAAGTGAGAGAGTGTGAGAAAGTGTCATGAATCCAGCAATACAGTAGTAATAACCCTGAATAAAGTATACTGCAGTCAAGACAGAATGAAATGCATGTGAGATTCAAAACCAAACAGCAAAATCTGTTCAAAGTGTTGCTGCATCTGGAATGTGTATCTCAAAATCTGGATATGTTGCTCTCAGTCTGCAATATGCAGATGGGATGATTGTCTGATATACCAAACATCCACACTTGTACAGCTATATAAAGCAAATGTAGCAGGATGATGTAGCTGAACAAAGCTAGATATGAATGTGTATGAAGAACCATAAAATGTATATTGATGTTGCAGTAACAGTCCTATCACCAAGTTGAAATAGTTATCATATAGGAAACTGTAGTTAGAACAGTAGTGTGTATATAACTGTAGCTAAATGTACAGCATATGTATTGTTATTTGAAGGTGTTAATATTACTTTCTTTACCCCACCCTATAACCACATATAACCCATTCCACGTGAAAATGGTATGTGCAATCACAATTAACACCCCTGGATGTTTGTCCTGTTAGGTCATATATATTTGCATGTCCGTTGATGCATCTGCCCTGTTCATACATCCACACCTGATGGCCTGTTGCCATCACCAACCCTGCATGTTGTTGGACTGTGTATTTCTGTTCAAATTATGCATGTGTTATGCACGCTGTTCAATGGTGTGAATATCTGGGTGTTTGGTTAATGGGAATACTAATGCATGCTGTTACAACTAATTGTGAATGGTATTATATGTCACTAACCCAAACTGTCATGACATAATGCAAAACATAGGACGACAGGGAAGGCGGGTTCCAGCGGACCCACCTCTCCCACCTCAGCTGGAGAGTGCACCTGGCACTAGTGCCAAGTCTGGACCCTGCTCCGGTGGCCCTGTGCCACCTGCGGGTGGAAGTGCTGCAGGGGATGGGGCTCGCCCCCCCCTCTGCAAGTGTGGCTGGAGGAGAACCACCACTCACCCTTCGTAGCGTCTGGACTGTGGTGCATAGGGAGATTTGAGACTCTGTTCTTGAGCTCCTACGCCAGCTCAAGGCACGGGTGGCGCAACTAATGCGCATGCCTGTTGCCCTGCCTACGCAGCCCCCAGCACAGCCCTGTACTGGGCAGTGAAGGAACAGTAGCAACTGCCTATGGGTGGGGATATCAGTTCCACTGTTGCCATCTGTAGGCTCATGGGCTCTGGATATCCAAACCTCTGTCCCCGTCAATTGCGTAACCCCCCCATATGTGTCATACACCGCCCCTGTATGCATCTTGTTTGTCTTGTCTGCTTACCTACCCAACCTACCTCCCCAGCTGTACCGACTTCCGTCACCTGACATACCACTCTCACCTGAAAAAAAAAAAAAAGGGCACTCTGTACCCACAAAAAGATTATGCCCCATACATAGCTGCCCATTCCGCACACATGTCTTCTGGACATGGAACCTATCAATTACAATTGGCTGTACAACAAGTATTATTGTTGTCCTGACACCTTTCTCAGGGGTGGAAGGTTTCAAATCTCACACCAAATTACATACATATGCACAGCTGTTGCTGATGAAGAAATGGGCAGCTACGGGCCTTACTTACATCCCTCCTGCACATCCCAAGCTTGTTTCCCTACTGTCTTACCCTCTTTGTGACCCCTTTTTCACCACTTTCCTGTCTCCCCATTTTCTTTTCTTTCAAAGAAAATAGCGGGGTCTTGTAAGAGTAAGCACGTTTAGTAGGTTGTGGCGGGTGTCGCTTGTGTGTCTGGAGCTAACCGCCAGTCGCGCATGTGTGAGCTCCGCGCAAACCAGCTCTAACCTGGTTACAACTGCTTAAAAGTGCCTTAGTCACTTTGATTGACAGGTCTGTAGTTCAAAAGCAAAATAAAATCCCACTGTCAGTCCTGAACCCAGGAAACAGTAGTCTGCATGACTTACCACTAAGCCATGACTCTTATACAAGAACATTGTGCTAAAATAAATATATCACATAATAGTAGGAATGAATGTAAAGGGAATATAGATGTGTAGTACACAAAGCATGCCATTTAGAATTACTATCAAAACTAGTGGATTTCCATAATAGTAGTGTGTGAACAGAAACAGCCATGCTAGTTGGAAGCTAGTAGGTAATAATGTCACTATAGCACCCTGCAAGCCACACACATACTCACAGCAGGATAATCACTGCCCATACCCCACAACCTCTTACAGGAACACATCCGGACCAAGTAATAAAATATGTGGAGCAAAGGCCCAAAACCAGGGACACATTACAAATAATGTTACAACAAACGCAGACAGTTCAGAGAGTAACAGGGTCTGCACTTTGTGGGATGTTTGGAAGGGTATGCAGTCTGAAACTTGAATGTTTGTCACCATATTCTGACTTGAGCCCAGAGTGATTTGCCAGAAAAAGGTGTGCATGAGATATTGACCAAAATATGAGGCAGAAATGTGGACAACCTGCAAATATCTGACACCACCATATTTGAATAGTTAAGAGCCTAGACATAGCAACAGTGAATGACTTACAGGGAAGCCCCACAGACTCCATGTGAAATGTACAAGCAGTAGGAAGAAAGGTGTAACACATGCAATGGTAACTATGAAGTCCTGAAAGTATTCATCACTTGCATGGCAGAAAAAGTGTAGTAATACATATGCTCATGCTAACCCACAGTCACAACTGCAGCATACCAGACATTTTAATGGGTGTACCCCACTGATATGTACCATTCCATGAGGCACATAACAGATGAACCTGAAAGTCTCTGGGGCCTGTTCAGCAGCATACTCAAATACCCTAATAGATGTCAAGGCCCACACCATGGCCAGACCACACTGCATGCTGTAACACCCTAGCAGATATAGCAAGCATTCCAAGGTGTGGATGTACATGGAAAATAGGAAAGCTACAGCAGCACACTACAGTCAGGACACCTAGCAGGCACACAAGTAGTGACTGTAAAGGGCAACTATTGAAGCCTTAGCAACAAAGTGCAAGCAAAAGTGAAAGGAAAGCACACACACACACATTAACAGTAGTAGTAGTTCTAGGTGTCAGTGTACATACACAGTTAGTACAGGAAACTGGAGAAATGAATGGAGGAATGTTAATCTACAACACACCTGGAAATATGAGAGAGATACCAACCTTTACACTCACAGAACATTGTCCACAGCATAACAGCATGGTCCCTGACCTTAAAATCTGAAAGGGCTACACCTATCTCACATACCTTTTTATAGCACTGTTCTGAAATCACAGTGAGAACTGCAATCAGTACACAACTGGCTGCATGCAATTAGCAAATGCTGGCTAACAATTGGTGCAGAGGCCATCACATGGGCATATGCAGATACCTACAAAAGTATGCTGTACTCCAAGTCCACACATGCAATACTTTCATTGCACCCTGAGAAGGATGTGAGAGACAGACAGACAGAGAGAGAGAGAGAGAGAGAGACAGAGACAGAGACAGAGAAAATTGCAATTAAGCAGACACAAACAAATTGTTCAGCAACAGCCACCTGAAAGCTGACAACTGGGAAATGGAGCAGCAGGACAGAGAACCAGATGGCAACACAAGCAGCTATGACAAACACTGGTAATGTAAAGTAATACTATAAAGGTCTACATACTGTGAACCCTCCATATGTGTCATTGGTCTGTATCCATATGTATATGAAGATGTGTAAAGGGCAGGGGACATACAGCAACTATCAGTGAAGGCTGTACATACATTTGTATGTGAGATCATCTATGTGCACATATCAATGTTGGTGATTGTAGGTTGTAGTGCCATGTACAAAGTAGGTTTCACAGTTATGTATGTTTAGCAGTATGTTAGTGTGTGTATACAGTATGGTAGACAAACATGTTGATATACCTGTCTAACATATGGATACATATGTATGTCAACATATGCATGTGTATATATATATATATGATATGCATATATGTATACATACATAGAGAGAGAGATGTAGGAATACATAGACAGATGTAGATAGAATATTGTACAAACATATATATGTAATGTACACATACAGATATAGATATATGTAGATACATATACATAGACAGACTGATCTGACTATCTACAGGTATTACTGTATATGACGACCTTCAACACAGCCTGTCCCACCCCCTCTGTCACTCTCACCCCCTCTGTGTCCCCCCCTCCACATCTATAGCAATATATGTATATCAATATATATATGTGTATATGTATATAGACATATATATATATATATATATATATATACATATAGATATATCTATATACATATATATATATATATATATATATATATATATATATATATATATAGAGAGAGAGAGAGAGAGAGATGTATATAAATTCTGAGTGAGGCACATGTGTACAGATGTATTGCAACAGGTGCCTGGTGACAAAGGCATGGAGTGAACACCAGTGTCAAAACCGGAGTACCATACCACATTCCAAATCACCTACACCAGTAACCACCAGATATGTGATTGGCTGCCCACCACTGCATGTGTCAGGGGTAAACAGGGTCATAAATGTGTACAATAGTGGCCCCAATGATATTCACAGTGGCACACTATCCCTGGAATGCCTGCACATGGTATGTATCAGCGGACATGGTGTGTCAGCTATGGACATGTAGGTCGGTGTGCCTCCACACCACATAATGGATGCCATGGTATGGACCTCACATGACAGCTACAGATATGGAGAAGGACACAGTGACATGTACAACACTGTGACAATGCACTCAAACACATTACCAATGCACAGTGACTGACAACACCACAGAGTACACATATACTACCCACATAGAGGTTACCACTCCCGGATTTACATATGTAAGTCACACCCATGACAGATGTCCAACAACCATAGTAACACCTCACACCATCCACAACCTAAATGTCTGCTGTGTGTCGTCCATGCCACTGCAATAGAGTGCACATGTGGAGGTAAAAGTTCCTACCCACAGATAAGACATACCCTGCAATAAACCACACAGTGTTAAGAAGCAAAACTCCCCATGAGTACATGTCACACATACCCCTGCTGAATGTTAGTCAGATAGGTAATATGCCATATGAGTCATCCTGTGTAACTGTGTGACAGCAGCAGGTACCATCACACCACATGTGTCACAATGGTTGGGTAGCAGAACAGTACTCTGCTGTAGTCCCAGGGGCAATAGGATATTGTATAGTATTGTATTGTAATGTAATGTATTGTGTTGTATTGTATTGGTATGTTGAGGTGCCTCCTTCGTGGAGTGGAACCACTGCTGCTGGAAGCCAGTGTACAGGTACATATCCTGTAGTCAGGCTAGTGTTACATAGCACTTCTATATGTGTGTTTAGCTCCTGTCAGAGTTTATGTAGCATGCAACTGGGGATACCATCAGGTCCCATTCATGTTGTGTATTCTGCTGTCCTGAGGGTGGTTCTCACCTGGACATCTGTGATGACAGGGAGGTTACAGTCAGCTGGGATAACTATGTCTTATTTTGGGGGAGAGGGCGGGGTGACACCTGCACTGAACCTGTCTGCCACAATCTTGTCAATATCTGTGGTGTCAGTGAAATATGTGTTGTTGTGTACTAACTATGGGCATAGAGGATGGATCCTGACCAGGTTGCTAACATAACTGGAGAAGGCCTTCTGGTTATCTGTAGTGTCCCTCTTGATTTCCCTCTCAAAGTTGCCCATGGATGTTTGTATGATGGAAAATAGATCCTTACTAGTGCTGCTCAGACATGCTCTCCCTTTATGGAATTATGCTCTGTCTTGCAGTAGCTTCCATCTTCTGTAATACAATCTGTCTATGGCTGGGGTCCACCAGACAGGATGCTGTCCCTTTGTGGAGAGTGTCTTGGTCATATACGGGATTGCATGATCCATGCATTCTTGGAGATATCTGTAGAAAGCAATTGTGTAGGGGTCAGCATTGTGGGTTGTATCTGCCACTGGCCCAGTGGGCTGAAAGGATACCATGTCACTGTTATAAAGTGTAAAGTTTGCATCTGTAATGTTATTCACTATAGTCGTTTGTGCTGGTGGTGGAGGTGGGATATGTATATCCAGGGCAATCAGTGTGTGGTCAGCTCACAGTAGTTGATGATGTAGGCCATACAGTACCTAGATACAAACCCCCAGAGTGAGGAGGTGCTCTTGACATGAATCAGTGTTCTGACTGCTGGGGTTTGGTAGAATGTCATATGGAGTGTGCCAGGTACTGTTGCACAGTTGCTGGCTGAGCACTGATACCTGGCCATTTACATGTGTATCCACCAATAGACAGACAGATGCTACATATGTGAGATATGTTGTGTCATAACAGTCGAGTAGCATGTGTAGTATGTGTGCCAAATTCTGCTGACATATATTGCTGATATCAGGTTATTTTCTTTCTCAGGTACATGGCCCACCCGCGGAATACCACTTACTCCACAGCTGAGGATGAGGAGATACACCAGAGCCTGGTGTGGGATTATGCAATACTCTTTTCCCACACCAGCCAGAATCAGCAGGAGAGGGCTGCACTGTGCAAGACCTTGTCCATCGGGTAAATGACATAGGCACGCATAATAGGACATATGAGCAGGTACGACATCACTGCAGTGATTTAATCAGACATGTCCGTCAGCGTGCGTCGGATATCCACAGGCAACAAGTCACCACAGGTGGTGGGGTGGCTACACATCCCCCACTCACCAGACTGGAGGGACTACTCATGACTGTAGTGGCTCCAGTCTGCCAGCAACAACAACAGCAGCAGACATGCATTATGATGGAGGCTGGAGCCACGCAGCAGCAAGACAGTGAACGTGCAGGTAATATGCCATATGTATAGTTGACTGTTGTGTACACTGGTAGTTAATGCATGTGTGAGGTGTGTCCTTGGTTTGTAGCTGTCACCATAGTATTTAATGTGCAAGTGTGATATCCTCAATATTAGCAGCTGACCTGTGAAAGGCGACTGTTGTACTACTGACCTGTATCATACTCAGTACCAATGGCACAGTTGTGCCCACTGACATTAGTTTCTTCACATCTGCAGGTCCCTCTGGTATAACAGCAATGCAGCCTATCCATGCTGGTGAGTGTGTATTAACAATTCCTGTAATAGTGTTGATAGTAATAGTACTATTTGGCTCACTTAGTAGTGCTCTTTGTATACATGTAGGTGTGTCTGTGTCTGTGTGTTGATATCACGCATACTGAGTACTGTACAATTGTGTGAAACTGTCTGCATGTGTGCATGTGTGCATGTGTGCATGTGTGCATGTGTGCACCTGTGCATGTGTGCATGTGTGCATGTGTGCATGTGTACATGCGTGCACCTGTGCATGTGTGCATGTGTGCACCTGTGCATGTGTGCACCTGTGCACCTGTGCATGTGTGCATGTGTGCATGTGTACATGTGTGCACCTGTGCATGTGTGCATGTGTGCACCTGTGCATGTGTGCACCTGTGCACCTGTGCGTGTGTGCATGTGTGCATGTGTGCATCACTGGTAATGTGTAGACATTGTAAATTGTGTTTCCTGTTTCCCTCCCACAGGTTCTGGTGCTGCTCTGGTGTCATGTAGCAGGGAACCTGAATCAGGTGCCGTGGGTACTGATAATGATGACATCTGTGTAATGGCACAGGAAAGTATGCCAGGGTCCGCCATTGGTCAGCCGATTGACAGTACACAGCTGTCGACCCCATCAATGCGCACAGTTATCCTGCCAATACACCCTTTGTCACCAATGTCCCTAGGTGATGGACAGCATACAGTGGGCATTGACCAGGGTAATGTGGTATCTGTGGCACATGCCTCCCCACACAGCAGCCATGGGCATGGCCCAGAGATGGTACCACACAGACAGATGTCCAGGGCTTCTCGTGGGAGCATCCGTGGGTGTACTGCCCCTGTCAGATGTGCCCACAGAGGTCTTACAACCTCAGCTATGTTTCGGGCTGTCATGCAGGCACAGTCACGTATGGAACAGTACACCAGACAGGGTCTGAGGGAGCTGACAGCATGTCGCACAGCCATGACTGACAGTATGCGTGACATTGCAGCTGCCATCCGTGATTTCACCGATGTCATAGACAGACGTTGCCGGGACATATTAGACCGGTTCCACAACTACATGTCCATGAGCCAGGGTGATGCTGGGTGGTTGAGGCGTTGACGTGGCCGTATGCCAGCAACAGCAGCAGCTGTCAGTCGTCGCAGATGACAACAGGGCTGCGGCCACCCCCGTAGTGCCAGCAGCAGCCCCAGCAATGCTGGGTCTGTGCTGTCATCAGACCGCCCCAGGAGATCACGTGCACGTGGCTCTGGCCGGGCCCGACAGGGATCTGTGTCCAGTCAACAAACACCTGCTTCTGATGACAGTACCCAGTCTGTGTTGGTACTGGTTATGGTCCATAGCACCCCTGCAAGGCACAGGTACCGTGTCCATGGCCAGAGACACTGATCTGTATGACCTGGCAGGTACAGTCTGTGGCTGTCCACAAACACCAGTATATGGCAGCCATGAGGTGGAACTGTGTGCATCCATACACACATGTGAATTGACAACACCTAGGGCTACTGCATACATGCACACATTGCATCAACATTGCCCCACCTTCTACTGCTGTCCCTCACCAACACACACATACACATACATGTCAATTGGTGGTATCGGTGGCTGACTCAGGCATACCAAGTTCACACCCTGTGCATATGATGAAACTGTGCCACCTCCTGCAATCTGTAACAACTGTGCAGGTACAGGTTAACATGTTGCTGATGCACAGGGTGACCACATAGATGTGTAGTAATAGTATCATGTTGTTAACAGTACTGTGTGCTGAATTAATTGTGGGTATATCACAGCATGCCTGATGCAGTAAGTGTGTGATTGTCATGTCTTGTTGTCTACACCCATGGTAAGTACCATAGTAGTGTATCATCGGCACATGTTGGCATACTGGTGGTAATGATGTCAACAGAAGGCTGCATACATAGGTAGCACAGGGGATAATGTAATGAATGTAGTAATACGCAATGATGGACATGTAAATTGCAAGTGGAATGTTGCCCACACTGGACTCTGCAATGCAGATGTTTGAGGATGTTGATATGTGTGCAGTACTACACGACTGGTACAGGACACACAGGAGCACCCTAGCACTGCATGCTCACATCTCATACCATGCTAGACAGCCCCAACACACAAAACTAACTGTCACAGGAGGGAGAGTCCCCATATATGTCTGGGATACTGTGGTGGCAGGCCAGGTAGCATACATCCTACTAAGTATGGAACCACTGAGTGAAGGCTCAGTGTCTGTTATTTGACATGTGTATTACAGCAGGTATGAGCACATGGGTTTCCATCCAGTTATTGTACATCCTGACAGTACATGGTCTGTGCACTTGTGTGCACTGAGACTGGACCCTAGCCATCTGACCTGTGTATTTCCATGTACATGTGCATAGTGCCTGCATATTTGCAGTGTTACCTACTGGAACTGGTACAGCTTGTTTGTTGTACAATGGACTACATGCAGCCCTGTTTACTGTAGCTTTGTTTGCATGCATGTTTGCTAGCAATTACCCTGGAATACTGATCACACCTGCAATGCATAGTTATAGACCTTCTGTGGACTCCTAGTGCCATCTGCATAGCTTACTATATGTATGTCCATGTCCCACTTGACAGGATGTCACTGTTTGTCCTGTTCACATGTACATTGCCTGTGACACAGGGCATATGACTTACCTGGCATGTGTCCACGTGAGCAGTCATATATGCTACTGCTAACTAATCACAGGCACTACACCTTCACATATTCATCTTCTGTTGAACTACCTGCTTCACTAGGGACGGCCTGCACCTGTCACCCCTGGGCTTTCAGATATTGGCAAAGGCTCTTGCTACCCCCATAGTGCCTATGTTAGGCAAGGCTCAAATGACAAACCCACCTTCATATGTATCACAAGGGATAGGAAACTAAGAGTAATGCTACCCAATGCCAGAAGTCTAAACCTCCAGATGCATGCACCCAAAACACTCCTTGGCATGGAAAACATCGATATCTGTGCAGTAACAGATGCCTGGTTCAGGGCTACTGAGAGCACACCAGCACTACCAGGTTTAACCTGGTTGATTTCTTTGAAACAGTCACCAAGGCCATTGACGAGGGGAAGGTGGTTCACACAGCCTACCTGGACTTCGCAAAAGCCTTCACAACAATACCCCACTTGGGCATTCTAGAGAAGCTCACCAGCTTAAATATAAGCCCCTATGTCACTAGATAGATTGCACAGTGGCTCAAGGACAGAACCCACATGGTTAGAATTGCTGGAGCCATGCCAGACTCCAAACCAGTTACGAGTTGTATCCCACAAGGCTCAGTCCTGGGACCTCTCTTGTTTGGTATATATTTATTGGAGGTACAGGCCAACATGGACGGACTGTGGCTGACCAAATATGCAGATGACTGCGAACTGGCCACCATAATCAACTCTCCAGCCGACACAAGCATCTTCCAAAGGGGCATCATAGAAACAGACAACTTGTGCCAGAGCCATGGCCTTCAGCTGAACAGTGTTTAGAAAGGGAAATGTGCATCCTGTAGTCTGTTCACCTAGTTGCCAAAAGGGACATTGTCCTCACACACACTAACCCCCCCCAGCCAAAAACACACACTTGCCATTTGCAGGATTCAAAACCTTACTGGCTATGTTATGATACTCGAGACAGACACATTAGCAGAGCGTGCTATTCACATTACTGGGAGGTTTTCCTTCTCTTGCTGTACTTATAGGGTGCTGACATCATCAATGTTTAGAAAAGGAAATGTGCATCCTGTAGTCTGTTCAACTAGTTGCCAAAAGGGACATTTCCCTCACACACAATTGCACGCACACTAACTACTCTCAGACAAACACACACACTTGCTATTTGCAGGATTCAAACCCCTACTTAACTATGTTATGACACTTGAGATGGATGCATTAGCGGAGCACGCTATTCGCATTACTGGGAGATCTTTCTTCTCCTGCTATACTTATAGAGTGCTGACATCATCGGTGTTTAGAAAGGGGAATGTGCATCCTGTAGTCTGTTCTCCTAGTTGCCAAAAGGGTCATTTTCTTCACACACAATTTCACACACACTAACTCCCCTCAGACAAACACAGCAGCAGGATTCAAACCCTTACCTAACTATATCATGACCCTTGAGACAGACACATTAGCAGAGCATGCTATTTGCATTACTGGGAGGTTTCTCTTCTCCTGCTGTACTTATAGAGTGCTGAAATCATCAGTGTTTAGAAAGGGGAATGTGCATCCTGTAGTGTGTTTTCCCAGTTGCCAAAAGGAACATTTCTCTCCCACAGACTTACACACACATCAATCCCACTCACACACTGAGCATTTGCAGGATTCAAGCCCCTATCGAACTATGTTATGCCACTTGTGACAGATGCATTAGCAGAGTGCGCTATTCGCATTACTGGGAGGTTTACCTTCTCCTGCTATACTTATAGAGTGCTGACATCATCGGTGTTTAGAAAGGGGAATGTGCATCCTGTAGTGTGTTTTCCTAGTTGCCAAAAGGAACATTTCTTTCCCACAGACTTACACCCACACCAACCCCACTCATTCACAGGATTCAAACCCCTACCTAGCTATGTTATGACACTTGCGACGGACGCATTAGCGGAGCGCACTATTCGCATTACTGGGAGGTTTCTTTTCTCCTGCTGTACTTATAGGGTGCTGACATCATCGGTGTTTAGAAAGGGGAATGTGCATCCTGTGGGGAGGCAGACACCAAGCACACTCTGGCTAAGCTGTCATTCCCTAGGGCAAACAGCCTAGTGTTGACCTCTACACCCATATGTTAATTGTCAAATGCACATTATTTGTTGCTGATAGACTGTTTGCACATCTTTATTGCCATAGCATTCCCTGTTTGTATGAACAACTTGTGCATCTGTGGAAGATGTTTGCGTATGGGAGGGATCCACTATATCACATATGTCTCTGTAGTCATTTAACTGTGTGCACTGGGCAGACTGCTGTAATGTGGTTGGTTCCTGGAATAACACGTAAAAATAAAGATGTGTGTGTCCAACTGCTAAACTGAGATTTGGCCTAAGTGTGTGAGCATGCCCAGTTCAGCCTTCCCATGGCATGTTGTCTGACATATGTCTCATTTATCAAAGTGTGTGAGCATACCCAGTGTGAGCATTCCATATGTTAGACTCTGCAGCCCACCACATTTGTGGATGAGTGTGAACTTCAACAAATATCACCCGTTTATGGTTGTGTGTTGTGTGTCATGTTGTGTAGTTACTGTACAACTGCTTTGTGTGTGAACACAACAGGATTATACTGTGCCTGCAGTGTTTGCATGGGATACTTTGCATACAGTTGTCAACATCCTTTCACACTGACCTAACACTGTAGTACTGTATAGTGTACTGGTAGTACTTTGACTGTGGTGGACAGTATCCTGGGCTTTAGTGCTATCACTGCTTTACATTTCAATAGTGAGCACAACAGCCTGGTTAGGGGCCAGTTGTGTACATCTGACCATGTTGCATTCTGTTCAGATATGAAATACTTAAACCAGGCTTGTCCAACATTGGTAGTGTATTCCACAACATAGGTGTACATTTGTAAACACTAGCGATGTGCCCTAGTCCATGTCTAATGCTAGTTGGAGAGTGTGTTTGTCCTTCAACACACATTGTGGTGGAGTTTGCCATGACATATGTCATGGTTAGTATACTGTGCCTCTGTCTACCTGTGACATGACAGTGATACCCAGGATAAAGCTACCATCTCCCATCCACTCATCAAGATTCCTATTGAGGAAGATTGATAAGTGACTCTATGGGTAGCCTGTACTGGGAGTTCACTCATGGGTGGGGGTGGCTTCTGTGTTATAGATCATGCAGTACAGCTTGTCCTATGTAAGTCAGTGCTGGGGTTCAGATCTCTCATGTGCATAGCTCACTGCCATTCAGATTGTACAAGGTGCAGCATGTTTATTGATACCAGCAACACAGGCAACACATGGCATCTGTGCAAGCTCTTTGATACTCCTGGTGAGGTACTGTTGGGGACTTTACGGTTGATGGAGGTGTCTGCTGAGGTACATCCCACAGGGGCTATTGTAGTCAATTGTACCGCTGATGAAGGATGACTGCAGAGCCACAATGACCTCCTTATCTAGATCTGACAACCTTCATGATTAGGTGGGTATATGGTATGTTTCTGTAAACACTACAGCACATGTTTGTCCAATGCAGGATATCTATCACCTTGTGTCCCCAGGTCTCTCATTACATGTTAACTACATAATGGGTTAACACCTATGTGGTAATTGGTGGGCACTTACTGTATATCCACGGGGGTTGACTATACACTTTTCTGCAATTAGCTTGCTGACATGGCTATGGCACCAGTTGTCTGTTTCTATGTGGCCCTTTTGTGGGATGCTTGTGTCTGCTGGTGGATCATATGTGGTAAGCAGTTTGTAGTCCTCTGCAAACATGTTCGGACACAGTCCTTCCATGTTTGCCTGTACCTATGGGACATATATACCAGACGAGGGAGATCCCAGGACCAAGCTACCATGCAGCATGTCTGACGATGTCTGTTCTGTCCTTGGTCTGGTTTTCAACCCCTCTACTGACATAGGGCTTTATATTTAAGCTGGTGAGCTTATCTATAATGAACACGTAGGGTATTGTATAGAAGCCTTTGCAAGGTCCAGCTACGCTGTGTGGACCACATTGCCCTCATCAATGACCTTAATGACTATTTCAATTGAGTCAAACATATTTAGGGGCAGGATCTGCACTTAAGAAAGCCACACTGGGTAGGGTCCAGTGTCATTAGGTCCCCAATATCTTTATGTCTGTGGTACATGCTGATCCTTTCCATAGCTGTGCAGACCGAGCTTCTCAGGATTCTGGGGTAGTAGTTTTCAGTATCCATTCAGGCAACACCATTGTTGAGAAGGACCACTGTTGTTGTACACTGCTCTTTGGGTACATATTCTGTGGTAAGGCTGACATTGAGCAGTAGTGTGATTTGGCATTCCATTCATCTTGGAGTCCATGTTGCATTAAGCCCAGGACACCATCTCATACCATTGCTGCTGTGTGTTTTGCTTTGTAGATGCTGGCTGTTACCTCAGCATCTGCAATGTCAGGGGGCCAGCAGTCTGCTGGGATAGATATTCTGCATTTGGGTTTGCACTTCCTCGCGAGTACCTCCGTCAGGATGTATGTTGGCAATATGTGTGTGTATTTGTATTTTGTGTGATTCAGAGATATTCAGGAATTTCAAATACGGTTCCTACCATCAGCTGTGAAAGCCTTTGGGATTATCCTTAGTGTCCTGTATAATTTGTTTTTTC
>NW_025049307.1:5000-11629 GCF_019279795.1 Protopterus annectens | reverse complement strand
AAAGAAAAAAACCCAAAAAGGTGGGTTTTTTTTAATTTTTTTTTTTTTTTTATTTTCCCAAAAATTCCTTTTTTTTTTTTTAAAATTTATTTTTTAAAATTTAAAAACCCCCAAAAATTTTTCCACAGGGCCAAAAGCGGGTTTTTTTGAAAAAAAGGGTTGGAAAAGCACAAAAAAACCTTTTTTTTTTTTTTTTTTTTCTTTTTTAAAAAGTTTTCCCCCAAAAAAATTTTTAAAATTCAAAAATTTTTAAATTCAAACCCCCGCATTACAGTGAAAAAACAATGAACTTGTGTGTCTTATTTTTTTCAATAATTACAATATGTTTGTACTTTTTTCCATTAAAGAAAAAACTTTTAAGAATTTTTTTTTATAGGTTCATAGGTTCATAGGTTTATACTGGCTATCTGCCCTAAGGCATTTATAAGCCTAGCCCAAATTATTGGGCTTCCCCCCCTTATATAAAAAAATACTGTGCCCATTAGTTTGTTGTGCCTCTGTCCAGCAGTGACACAGAGATGATTCCAAATTGATCTCCCATCCACAGGTCTAGATTTCTCTTGAACAGAGTCAGCGAGGTGCTCTGCCTCACATGGACCGGGATTTTATTCCACAGCATAGGGAGTCTCTGAGTGATAAATCTACCCCTCCAGACGCCTATTTATATCCGTTAAGGTTTAAGTCGCTTGCTCTAGTGGTTTTGGTGGATTTGGATTTTTGAGGTGGAGCATGTCCTTTAAATTTCCCGGGTTGGACATGGCCTTGTATGTCAGGCACATGTCACCTCTGAGCAGGGGGGACTGAATAGAGCTGGAGTTTCTTCAATCTGGCAGCATATGACAGATTTTGGAGCCCCTTTATCCTTTTGGTGAGGAATTTTTGGGGTCTCTCCAATTGCTGCAGATGTCGGGTGAGATACATCCCGAATGGGGCATTGTACTCATCATTGGTCTGATAAGTGAAGAGTACGGGGGAACAATGACCTCACTAGATCTGGATGTGAATCCTTCATGATCAGGTGGGCAATGTAGAAGGTCTTTCTAACCACTTTAGCAATGTGAGTGTAAAAAGAAAGGCCACTGTTAACCTGGGTCCCCAGGTCCCTGATAACCTCTTCTGTGCTTAGTGGATTGCCACCTATATGGTAGCTTGGGGTTACCTTTTTTTTCCCAAGGGGAATATACATTTTTGGCTTTTAATTTAATGGCTCTGGCACCAGCTATCTGTTTCCGTGAGTCCCTTCTGAAGGATATCCGTGCCCGATGCACTTTCCACTAGGGCCCCGTTTGCAGTCGCTGCAAACTTTGTCAGCCAAAGTCCTCCCATGTTGGCCTGTACTTCTGAGAAGTAGATGCCAAACAATAGGGGCCAAGGACCCCCTGTGGGACACCACTTGTGCCCGGGCTTGGAGTCTGAAAAGCCAGCAACTCTAACCCTGTGGGTTCTGCCCTTTGCCAGTTTGCAACCCATCTTGTGACATATGGGTTTACATTTAAGCGGGAATTTTTTCTACAATACCCAGTGGGGTATTGTTGGCCCAAGGTCAAGGTAGGCTGTATGGACTGCCTTTCCTCATCAATGGCCTTGGTGACTGTTTAAAAGGGTCACCAAGTTCAAAAGGCATGATGTTCCCTTGACAAAGCCAAACTGGGTCGGGTCCAATGTCTGCAAGCCCCCTATATCTTTGTTTATGAGCTCCATTATGATCCTCCCATAGCTTTGCAGACTAGACTTGTTAAGCTTGGGGGGTAATTACCAGGGTCCGAGGGCCCCTTTGTGGAGTGGGACCACAGTTGCCACGCCACCCTTTGGGGCCCGTATCCTGTGGTAAGGCTGAGATTAAACAGCTGCCTTTTGCGGGTTTAATTCCTCATTTAGCTCGGGAACCAGGGGACACCACCCGGGTCCCATTGATGCTGTTTTTTTAGCTTTAGAGAGCAGCTTTCACCTCCCATTTAGATGTCCGGGAGGCTACACTCGGCTGGGATAGTTATCTCCCTTTGGGGGAGGGGGGTAAAGTTTGCACTGAACCTGTCTGCCAGTATGTTGGCAATGTCTGTGGGTTCAGTGATTTTTGTATCATTTTGGACTAATTCTGAGCATATCTGGGAGTTTCCACCCAGGTTCCTAACATAGCTGAAAAAGGCCTTATGATTGTCCTTTGAATCCATGGCAATTTTTTCTCTCAAAATTGGCCTTAGTTGATTTTATGAGTGCTCAGATTTTTTTACTAATAATGATCAGGGGTGACTATCCTTTTATGGATTTTGTTCTATCATGTAATAGCTTTCTCCTCTTATTGTAAAGTTTGTTAATGGCTGGGGTCCACCAGACTGGACGTTTTTGTGGAAAGAGTCTTGGTTTTATTTGGGATTGCCTGATCCATGCAGTCCTGGAGGTGTTCATAGAAGGCATTTGTAAGGGCTTAGCTTGGGTTGTGGTTTCCTCTGGCTCAGGGCCTTGAAGGATACCACACCAGTCTTGAGTAGTGTGAAGTTTGCTTTAGAGAAGTTCTTCACTATGGTCTTTTTTTGGGGGGGGGGGGATGTGGATTTCCAGTGAGATTAGTTTATGATCAGATCTCACCAATGAGGGATATACTTGGGTGTGGAGCTTTTTGTCCCCATGTTTGTGACAATGAGATCTAGTATATTTTCTCCTCTGGGGAACAGTGACTAGCTGTTCCATGGCATTTGAATTTATGAACTCCAGGAACCGTTGGGCTAGAAAGTTAGGGCTTGAGTAATGTTCCCAGTCTATATTCTAGTTGAAGTCACCCAATATGATGGTTTTTGGGAGATACATTTATACCCTCCAGTGTCTTCAGGAAGGCTGTGTGGTGTTCCTGAGTTTGAGAAGGTGGCCTGTAGCATGCTACAATTTGTAGAGCAGTTTTGCCTATGGTTAGTTGCACCTGGATGGTTTCCAAGCTGGTTGCCACCAACCCGGGGGTGTGAGTATCCTTTTTGGATATGGATACACCCCCCCCTTTTGTGGTGTGGTCCGGGTTTTGGGGCCCGGAAGCATGATATGAGGTAAAACCTAATAGTCCCGGGTGCTCTCAGGAGCCTTGAACCAGGTTTCAGTTACAGCACAGACATCGATGTTCTCCATACTGAGAAGGGCCTCGAGTCGTGCATTTTTAGATTTTGACTTCTTGCCTTGAGCAGCCTTTCCCCCCGTTTCTTCCCCTTTTTTTTTTCTTGGGGGGTAGGGTTTGAATTTTAGCCCTGCCCCAAAAAGGCACCATGGGGGGGGGAAGAGCCTTAAAAATCCGGGAAAAGGGTGACAGGTGCCGCCCCAAGGGGGCTTTTCAAGCATGTCATCCCAGGCAGACAGACACTGGATCCCCGAATGACACCAGACATTAAGCCAATTGTTAAAGCTGATCATCTTGTCTCTATATTGTGGCATCATTCTTGGTGAAGGAAGGGTACGGCCCAGGGCTGCGGGCATACCTGCCTGGGCTAAATAATCAGAGAGCTCCTCTATGTCTCTTTTCATGTAGTCCAGGGAGGCCCCCTCAGGTCGTCACACCAGCATGGACAATGACTGTGTCATATTTGTACTTGGGGGAGTGACCCAGTGCTTGTGTTATGTGGCGGATTCTAGCCCGATAGGCAGCGTACTCTGACCCTGTCCTTGTTCATCCTGGTGAGTGGAGCGGCCGTGTGTCTGACTATGGAGTCACCTATGACAAGTATGTTTGGTGTTGTAGTTGGCCTTAAGGGCTGTGACTGCTTTGCACACTGCTTTTGTGGTTTATGTGTTGCTTGTGGGGTGTCTTGAGGTAGCAGTTGTTTGGGTGTCTGCTTTGGAGGCCTCTGCTGTTTAGGTAAATTTTACTCAGAGCCTCCAGTATGTCTTTTTTTTTGTGTTTGATTCAGTGGAGTGGTAGCATTATGTGAGGCTGGTTTTGTGGTGTGTGTAGGGCCCTTTTCCTCCTGTCTGGTCTTGCCAGTCCTGAGTTGAGAGAGCTCAGCCTCCAGTTTGGCTAAATAGCTGCATCTCCAAGTATTTGTTTTGTGGGGGGGGGAGAGGGGTGTCTGTGTTCATGAGGGAGTTGTTACATTTCCCCCAGATTCCCCGATTCACCCACCGGACCCGAGAGGAGATTGACAACTGACCTTTGGACATGCTAGAATAATATTGGGAAATTTAAATTTAAAACAAGGGCCAGTGGGGAGTGAGGGTGTAGTGCTTTTAATTTTAGTGCTGACTTATATAATTGCTTTAGTGAGCAAGTGCCAGGTAACTTGAGTGCAATGTGTTACAAGTAACTAAATGCAAAACGACAAACAGTAACTTTTTTTAAGTGAAACAAGGAAATAAGTACAGTAAGCAATGCAGATATCACTAGTGATCCACAGAAGCTGAGAAGTTGTAGGGGGAATTAGCTTCCAGGAAATAACAAGCAAACAAACAACAAGCATATAAACAAAGCTAGATTCAGTAGGCCTGGATCTAGTCTATGCTAGAGCAAACAAGGTGAACCAATTTCAGTAAGATACAGTTCAAATATTCAGGCACTATAAACCTTTAACCAGAAAAATTTCCCCGCTCAGAAGGGCAGAGTCCAGCCTCTTCTCCCACAAGAGTGCAGACCACAACCTTTTTAATGTAAAATAACTGGCCTGAAGCCCAAGTGCCTAAACCAGAACTAATACACTTGGACACTGGGCTCTCAATCAGCAGTTCCCAACTTAGAAGGATGAAAGCTACCTGTCCTGCCACCACAGTGCTTGCCACAAACCTTCCTAATGTAAAAAAACTGGTCTGAAGCCCAAGTGCTTAATCCAAAAGACTTGAATGATAGCTACACTTTAATCAAGTTACAACCAAGCAGTAATAAATACCATTGAATACTTTAGAGAATGTCTGGATTAGTGCTCAAGTTACACAAACAAAGCTAGATCCAGCAGGCCCGAATCCAGTCTATGCCACAGCAAACAAGGTCCCCCAAATTCAGTAAGAAACAGTTCAGATATGCATGCACTATAAGCCTTTAACCAGAAATTCCCAGCTCAGAAGGGCAGGGTCCAGCCCTCCTCCCACAAGAGTGCAGACCACGAACCCTCTTAATGTAAAATAACTGGCTTGAAAGCCCAAGTGCTTAAACCAGAATTAATACACTTTTTGAATAACAGACACTGAGCCCTCAATCAGCAGTTCTCAACCTAGAAGGATGTAAGCTACCTGTTCTGCCACAACAGTGCAGACCACAAACCCCCTCAGTGCAAAACAACTAACTGGTCCGAAGCCCAAGTGTTTAAACCAAAAGGCTTAGAATGAGTTACACCAAGCAGTAATAAATACAATTGAGTATTTTAAGATGTTGCAAAAGTAAAGAGAGGTGGGGAAAAAAACAAGTACAGTAAAAGCAGATGAAATTTTTTTTTTTTTTTTTTTGAACAAGTGCTGAGATCAAAGAAACAGATTTGAGTGCTGAAACTAGAAAACTGGCTAGTTATAAGAAAAAACAAGCTAGAAGGCTTCCCTCAAACACAGAAGGGCTTGGGGCTCAGAAGCCTACCAATAGTCTGTACCACTTAACTCGTGACGCATGAAATAAGCTTTATTTTTTTTTTTATTTCCCAGATGCTCTCTTTGTACACAGTAGGAGTGCCTGAAAACAGAATATGATCTCACTGCACTCAGCTGAGTGAGCAAATGAGATGGGCCCAGAGGCAGGCTGAGGGGCGGGCAGTTTCAATGCCACTAAGATTAACACCAAAACAAAAACACGGTGGGTGGGTGGGAATATAACCAAGTTCTTAGCTGGCCAAGCTGAAGTTTTAAAGCAGGAATTATTTCACATGCACCAGTTTAAATATGCAAGGACAGGAAATCAAAGAATGTCCCCCACACCTGTAATTACTAGCAAATAACAAAATTCAGCCAACACTAGCTTTAGTTCAAGTTACTGAAGAGCAGAATAACTTCAGATAAAAATTCCTTCAACACTCCTTCATACACAGTTTAAATCAATTTAAATACTGTATTTTTTAAAAAAAAAGGCAGAAAAAGGGATTTTCCAACGTATTGAAAAAACCCAATTCAGCCCAAGCTAATTTTTAAAAGGAAACAATACCTTTTTAAAATCAAAAAAAATCAAAAAGTTACCCCAATTAATTACAAAAATAAAAAATTCAGAAATATTTTATTCTTATAAGGCAGTAATTAAAAAAAATTTCCCTTAACCCCCTAAAGTTTAAACTTTTTAAAATACTGATTTTTAAAAAAGGAAAAAAAAATCAAATTCTCAACGTATTGAAAAAACCCAATTCGGGGCCCAACTAATTTTTAAAACAGGTTTTTTTAAGCAATTTAAAATCAAAAAAAATCAAAAAGTTACCCCAATTAATTACAAAAATAAAAAATTCAGAAATATTTTATTCTTACGGAAAGGAAAAATTAAAAAAATTCCCTTAACCCCCTAAAGTTTAAACTTTTTAAAATACTTTTTTTAAAAAAAAAATCAAATTCCAACGTATTGAAAAAACCCAATTCACTCCCAAGTAAGTTTTAAAGCAGGAATTATTTCACATGCACCAGTTTAAATATGCAAGGACAGGAAATCAAAGAATGTGGCTACCCCACACCTGTAATTACTAGCAAATAACAAAATT
>NW_025049306.1:0-16632 GCF_019279795.1 Protopterus annectens | reverse complement strand
GGGGGTGTCCGGGGGTAACCATGTATTAGTAGTCAATTCCATGCAAATGAGGCAGAAATAGTGAATCGCAAAAAGCGCGCGTAAGGATGGATCAAGCGGGCGGTACTACACCGAGGAGTGGCCTACGAGATACATGTCAACCACAGAGGGGTGTGCCACTGTAGGAGGAAGGATATTGGATGTCAGCAAATCTGGGCCGTACAATGCACATCACAGCATCAGGACTGGCGTGTTAGGAAATAGATGCGCTGAGAGTACATAATGCGCGATAAATGCATGTGCACGAGTATGACTACGTTCCCCAAACCAGTCATGTGACGGACTCACCGTCAACAACCACGGATATAGGAAGGTAATGCGGAGAATAGCAGGAAATGCGGAAGCAGTGTAAATGGATCCGTAATGAGCAATCAACACCAATCAATGCAGGAAGGGCAAACGCCGACAGCTGATAACTCTGCATGCAGACTCCTGCATAACGGAAAGGGGAGGCAATGAGTCCAAAGATAGTAGGGGATGTAGTAGAAATGCAAAGAGCAAAGAACCGAAATAGCACAGCCAGGTACAGAGGTAGCATAACTCGGCAGATGAAATGCATCATATGCCATGTGCCTGCAGGATGCAGTAATGTAAGATGCAAGGCAAAGGCAATGCAGGCAACTGTAATGTAACACTACAGGCAGTACCGTTGCAGTTGCAACCGTAAAACCATGGAAATAGTCCATGGATACGGCCGCACAGACACACCCAATGACATCACCGGGTATACAGCACAACAGTACTAAATGTGAATGCGCACAACACACAGCGCGATTTCCCAAACGCCGCACCGCAGGGTGTAAACAGACGGGGAACTTTTAAAATGTATATGCTGGGTGCCGCCGTGGCCGTGATGCACAGGTATGTGGCAGAGACAGACGGAGTTGCGGAGGGTGGTGCCGACAACTACCGTAGGCCTCACAGGAGAAGGAGAGTGTTCAGACCAAGGGTGACCTACCAGGGGCTGCGAGACCTGGACATAGTAGAGCGCTACAGGGTGGACAGGGACACGTTACAGCAAATCGTGGAGCTGTGCCGGCCGCGCCTGAGAACAAGAGACAACAGAGGGGAGCCCATCCCAGTGGACACAAAGGTATGTGTGAGCTTGCGAATACTGGCTACAGGTACCTTTCAAAGGCCAACCGGGGACATAATGGGCATCTCACAGGCATCAGCATCCAGGGTACTACACCAGTTCCTGGATGCCATGTTACCACATGCCCATGAGCACATAAATTTCCCCACATCTCAGGAGGAGTTGGCTAGCAATATGTGCCGCTTCCACCGCGTGGCACAATACCCGGAGGTCCTGGGTGCGATAGACTGTACGCACATAGAAATTAAGTCACCACCCGGGGAGCAGGGTAGACGCTACATAAACCGCAAGGGATACCCCTCCATCAATTGCCAGGTCGTGTGCAATGCGCAGGGCATTATCATGGATGTGTGTGCTGGCAGCCCTGGAAGCTACCACGACTCCCATATCTGGCATGCCTCACAGCTGTATCAGGTATTCGCCAGGGGGGACATCACACAAGGTCACCTTGTGGGGGATGCTGGCTACGCACTGGAGCCGTGGTTGATGACACCCATCAGAAATGCACACACACACATGCAAGAACGCCATAATAAAGAACTACGCTAAAAACGAGAATAATCGGCGTGTGTTTGGGGATGTTGAAATCCGATTCCGGTGCCAGATACATCGGTGCGATATACCGAAAGTACTCTCAAACTGAAATTTACGAATATTCCTGATATATTTATTAACTTCCACAATATTCTCTGGAAACAGCTGCTGCAGGGTTATGATGCAGGAGAACACTAGAAAACCCACCACAACTGCCAGACAAGCTGCGACTGGCGTTCGCGCTATGATTTACCTGGAAGCCAACCCAATTAAGGTGAACAATTTAATATACCTACCTGGCAAGAGAGGAGCGCTTATATACATTGACCGACTGATTAACCAGGCCCCATGGACGGCACCTCTGACCTGCACCATTAAAATGGATGCCACAAACATATCGCGCCGTATTAATAACGCTGCGTATGCGGGCGGTATGTAATGATAACAAAGGCTACCGCCAAACACATACCTTAAAAATACGAAGGCAATAGAGCATGGAGCGTAACGCGGTTCTACGCCTGCGAAGCGTAACGTACCGCCATATCACCGTACATATGCGCGTATTGCATACACGAATCTGAAAATAAATGAAATGGTATGTAGAAATATATGTCATACACAGATATACGAGGTAACAGGGTAAACTACTTGGAAACCCAGGATGCAGGTTCACAGCAGATAAGTAAGACGCGAAATCTTACGCGGCTATTGCGTCAAAGTGACCGACTGTAACCCGATCAATCCTGGAGGGTGGGCAACGAATGCGCGTAACGCTCAGCCATGGAAATGTCAACCTGCAGCAGCGAAGCCATTACCCGTGCGGATGGTCACCGATCCACGGTGCAGTATCGCGGGATATGTATAGCCAAGGTCACCACTCGTCTCCATCCCGCTTGGCGAGGGACAGTCCACCTTAATGGGCAGTTGTATCCTGCAAAACCGCTGAGCGAAATGGCAAATGTCCTGCAGATTAGCCGTGGACAAAACCACATTTCCCATACCTTACTTAATTAGTTGCAGAAACACAGTTATTTTTGCCGAAAAGAAACATCTAACATGCGATAATAAACCAGAATAAGCAACTGTAGCGCTACAGGCTTTGTATTCGTCCAAAAGTGTTCCGCTATCCTTCTGTGTAATTGGCCGTGGGTATGTGTTTGCATGCAAAACCTGACGTGACATATAAAAATGTCCCACCTTGGCCATTTGACGAATTGCGGCAACTTACATACCATATGTCGTCGCACATCCATAGGACATGAGTGCGGAGGATAATATCTGCGCGCCACCGGGCGCATAAGCGTCAACCGCGATAAATTATGGCTGTGTCCAACCGTCTGATGCGCGCGTGAAAGCTTATACCAGTGAAGTGTCACGACGCGCTATGAGTGATCCAGATGCCTCATCTCCGGTGTTAAGAAACGGTGCATGTTCCCCGCGAGTGTGCTCCCAACAGTTCGCGTTGAAGATACCGGCGGCATTTGTTGCGCAGTTGTATGACGTATGACGTGAACGGGGCGGATATGCGGCGATGATGGTGTCATGCGAACGCGGTCGCGTTATGTTGCGTATTATGCCATATGTTCGCATTACTACATGTTCCTTTCCGGAAATAAGAGAGGTTGACATTACGCTTGGCGCGTAATATGTATATATGCGTAGCCAGGGGTATGAAGGTTAATGATGTGTTCACGCTGTGTGTGTGTAATGCGGTGCCAGCGTAAACTGTATGCAAAATTGACGATACGTCTGCAGCCGGAGTCATAATATTCACAGGCGTAAATATGGAAAAAGCATACAGTAGAGGAACCATAGAAGGCGTATGTACAGCAGTACCCACGTAAGCGTATCCGACATCTCAGCCGGTAATGGTTGCGCGATCGGCTGACGTAAAATGATGCAAAAGCATAATGTCCCAGTAAAAGTATACCACAGGGCCATAGCAAACAGGGAGATGCAAAGGCGCATGTACTAAAAACCACTTACGACCGTAGGTATGGCGGCCATAACGCCATACTCCACACGGTCCGCTGAGCAACGTTATACAGCTGTCAGGTATGTACGGCGAAAATTTACCGTGCCATCTCGCGCACCCGATCGTGAACAGTCACGGTCCGGTAAATACCGTAACGTGTGTTCCACTTAACCGTGGATTTTAAGAAGCGGGCATTACCCAATAGGAGGCTACCGGGTAGCATACAGTCCGCCCCAAGTATAGGACCACAATCACCGGTGAATTTTATCAGCGCACAAAATGCCAACAATGATGGGCGGTAGGTACGGACCGAACATCCGCCAGATATACCTGCCGATGTGAAGGAGGAATACGTGCAGGAAGCACACATGCAGGCGATACCGGCTGGCAGACGCACATCAACAAAAACAAACACATTCCAGGAACAACACACAGGTAACCCGCAGCTCCCTCAAGCACGGATGGAGCACACACACAGCTTATATCTGAAGTATGTATAAATGCAAGACTCACACACCGTACATTCCGCTACCCACATCCGCAGATCTGGCACCCCATTGCACATATCAAAGGGATAACAGCTAAAACCAGTAGCAAACACATACAGGCAGTGAATGACGAAGCGTGCATGCCCACAACAAGCTCCTGGGAAACACTAGCAGCGGCTCATGCATCCATGCATTCGCTATGTACAGGAAGATAACAGCCCGTGTAACGGCCATTTGGAATGCACAACAGCCATCGGGCCAGACGCGCCGCCAGGACACGGGGACCCACATGTCGAACACACAATACCATACCTAACACACACAATCGCATCACAATTACCACAGCGAAATGTACTTACGACAACACACTCTGAAGCGGATGCAAAGTCACACAAATATGATACAATACATACCATCTCACGTAAGGGAATTCGGCGCAAATAACCAACGCCCGGCCACACGAGGAAAGTTAGAACCATGGCCTAGCAGATGCCGACGCTGCGTAATCCAACGAAAGGAAGGGGGATCACCGCTGATATCTCAGCATAAAGTACATCCGAGGAACAGCTATTGGCCTGATCAAACCCACATGCAGGTAGGCGACGTCGAATATAAGGAAAACCCTATGGATATTCAAACCGTGTATGTTCAACTACACGGACCGAAGACAACGAGAAAAGAGGAATAGAGGAATAGAGACGAAATCAAAACAAAAGTGTCGGAAAGGTAAGGGTTTGTCGATGCTCCGAGACCCACCTATACGTACGGGTGTGTACGCACGATTAATAGCCCGTCGTATGACGAATCTGTACAGTATACTGAACGGTGTGTGTAGGTAAAGATACCCGTCCATCAGGCAGAGAGAGAAGCGAAGGTTGGATATGTAATGCTAAAACGCTGGCAGCATACCAACAACTGTGGACAACGTGGTGCACAGCAGTGGGACAACAGGTAAACACCCGCGAGCAACCCCAGGGCCCACTTGCCACCCTTTCAAAAGGCCAAAGGAGTGTAAGGAAATTGCTGGGACACACTTCAGATGTCACAGGTGGACACATACCCATGGTGGTCAGTACAAAGGTTAGAACCCTACTCCTTTGCATAATGAAATGTGTAGTCTTAGCAGTTCAGTTGTTTATTGTGTAAAGTCTTGTAACAGTTAGAAATGGCACATACATAAATAAGTATGTCATGCAACTCTTACATAAGAATGGGATATAGTGATGTCCCACAATCTCATGACATGTGCCATTTGTGATACATTTGTCGACTAGGACACAACTGCCCAAGCGAGGGACTGTCCCTGCAAAGAGGCACAGGTGGTAACCCTACCCCAGGTCTGCCATAGGGGTTGCAAACACAGAACAATGCCACCACCCACGCCGATGTTGGCAGTGGATATCCAATCGAAGTGCCACAGCAGGGGATAGGACATGTATGTACATTTAG
The DNA here is from genome assembly GCF_019279795.1 of Protopterus annectens. Taxonomy (NCBI): domain Eukaryota; kingdom Metazoa; phylum Chordata; order Ceratodontiformes; family Protopteridae; genus Protopterus; species Protopterus annectens. The sequence continues at coordinate 11,051 of NW_025049306.1, read as the reverse complement.
TGTCACAGCACACATGTGCATGGGCATATACCGCCGATGTCAGACGGAATGCGCACGACGTGCACTATCCCACGCAGTAGGGGCGACTATGTCAGTTATGTGTAATGCAAAGCTGGCATGATGGATATGTTCACAAATCATAGACAGTATCACAGGCATAGCATGCATGATGGAGCGATGGGCTAATGTTATATACATACACAAGATATGTATAGCGGCCTGCACATATGGGACAAATGTAGTAGCAGAATAGGTACCCAGAATGGAGGTAACAGCAAGTGACCATGTCCAAACGCTCCATAGCAGGTGCAATGTGTGCCACAATGATGTCCAGCAGGGCCGCAGTGTAAACACATGTGCAATGTACGCAGTACTGACACCCCCCCCCATGGTAGTGTCCACGCAACGCAGAACTGGATGTCAACTGTCATGTCTTTACAATACGCCCGCCGTGGTGCTACCATGAGTGTGTGTCACCCACCAGCAAGGCAGCTATCACATGACTAGTGACACAGTGTGCCCCTGTGGGATGTGCACAGGACCTATGTCCCACAGCATGGTGTGTGTCCAGTCTGTGGATGTCACACAGACGCCCGGGCTGAGCAATGTGGCATGTGTGCACACATGCAGGACTTTTCCCACCTCCCTGCCCACAGCAAACGCCATGTAGGAGTACTACATGCATCAGGCACTGTGGAGAACATGGCCCATGGCAGAGTACAATACAGCCCTGTGTCAGTGGCATGCAGGTGAGCACAGATGTGTTACATGACTGTCATTTGCATATGTCAACTGTCTGAGCTGCAGAGAGCACAGCATGACTATACCGAGACATGTAACGCTGTATCATTGTGTAAGGTACACCACACATGTGTCATTGTAACACGGCCTGCGGTGTGTATGGCACAGGTACAAGGGCACCCAAGGTATCAGCTAGACATACGGTCCAGACATGTGTAGTCCTGCACATGTGTACCCACGCTTATGGTGTAATATGGCAACCACAGCACCATGTGGGCTATGTGTGTGTACATCAACCATGTACAACGGATATGCCTGTATAGACAGTATCCATGTGATACACACCGCATGACTGTCAGTATGCAAAGGTGATGTGTATGCACTATGTGTGATGTAACTGATGTAATGATATCCACATGATATATCTGCCACACTGACACCTGTATGGGTGTCAGCAACATGAGTAGGATGAGCTAGAATGCAGCCAGGTATGTAGAAGTGGTATATGTAGGCATGTACAGTACTGTGTGACAGCAGGTAGTGTACGTATGCAAATACTGAGCATGAGGGGCCACATGTCTGAGCAACGCAATGCCACACGCCCCTGAAATGTTGTAGTTAGCATGATATGCCTGCACCATTGTGTGAACTGTACAGAAGGCACATGGCGAACATGCCGATACATAGGGTACGATGTGATGCTGGATGTGCACACTGTCAATAGCATAGAGTGGAATGGTGCAGAAGGGCAAGAGCAGATCATGTCTGATGTGATACCTCTGTACCACCCCAACCACCCATGCAATAATATGACAGGTGGTCAGCATGGGATGTGGTGTTCTGTGGCGCACAGAAGCCCAACAAAGGTGCCAGGAAAGGCATGCAGGTAGTCAATGAGTGTGTGAAGCATGTATGTCAAGATGTGGCCCAGTGCCATACTGAATGGCCCAGTCATGGGTGTAGAGATGCAGCCCCATACGTGCAATGCAGTACCATCCATGTGTAGTGTGATAGATGTGGTAGTGTGGTGGTCATGCACAACGACATGAATGGGCTAGCAGTCACTGACGCAGCTGCTGCAGAGACATGTAACAGCCAGGTTGGCGGGATACAACAACTACGGCGGTTGCAGGTGACATTGGGACTGTGTTCCCAGACATAACATGTGCATGCCAGTACTATGTATGTGTCCACAGGGTTAATACAATGTCCAGCCAAGGATTGGAACCCTGTAGTGAGTGAGAGTGTGTATTGTTGGTAGGTACTCCCATTGGCAGGCAGGATGCCAGCAACATCTGTGTCGCCAATGCCTGCATGACCGTGGTATGCTGCATTGAATGTGGATGTAGTCAAACAGCAGAGACATACCACCACACTGAGTGAGGGCCCACACTGCAATGTCTGGCAGTCATGTGTAGGTAGCTAGCTGTGGAGTATGTCATGCACCAGCAGGACACACCATGACTGTCAAGTGACACACAACACACAGGTGAACAAACTACTGCAGTAACAGCCTGCACATGTGCCCATACAGCACGGGTGCATGGAACAGGAATACCACTGTGGCGTCAGTGAAAATGCCAGCACCACCATGTCTCAGTGTGGAATAGCAAGGTCCCTACCAGTGTGTAACTGTAGCAGAAGTGCACTGTGATCACCGTTGGCATAGGCACATAGACTGTCCATCGGACGCGGTGCCATGCCCTCAACTACCTCTGTCAGTGGATGTCAGTAATACCGGCTGTAGTGTGTATGTACCATGCATGCTGCCATGGTTGTGTGCTTAGGTGTGGCTAGCAGGGATGGTAAGCATGGATGTTCAGCAAACAGAGGGGAGGTGTGTAGGCTCAGCATACAGACACATGTAGGTTTGGTGCATGCTGAGGGTAGTGTAGGTATGCTATGCGTCGTGTAATGTGTCACCCAGCTGGCGCGTATTTCGCATGGCCAAGCGTAATGTGTGGGCACGTGGAGTCCATACCAGGGAAGGTCGTGTTGCTGGCAATACATAGCAGTAGCAACTGTCCCAGGTGCAATGTACAGCATGCCAACCCGACTGGCATGTAACCTGTGGTGTACAGTGCCTGCACTGTCGCTGTCACAATGTGTGGTGGCCACAAACATGGGTATCTGAACATGGACTACCTATGATGCAATGTGTCACGGAAGATACAGTATGTGTGTAAATCACGGTGGTGGTTATTAGGAACCACCCACCTGTGTGTTGCCGTCCAGCTATGTCACTCAGAGGTATCATCTGTCTACAATCTGGACTGGCAGGTGTGCCGTAGGGCATGGAGGCAGGTCCCCTGGCGGGGCACTGTAGATAAATGACATGTGTGCTGTACTGCGCGCAGTGCTAGTGTAGAGCACAGTGGAGGGTGTAAGGATTGGCACAGATCACCGCATGCTGTGCCTACCTGTGACAGCGCTGCCAGAGACAGACATGTGACACCGCTGCACAGGCAGCATAGCATGTCAAGATGTACATGTGGGCTGCACACCTTAGCCAGATGTCCACACGCCATGTGTGCCACGGCAGTGTGGTTCAACACGACTAACAGTCAGGACAGACAGCACTTGCCTGCATAACAACAGTATGACCATAGTCAACAGTCCCAGTGACAGAGTAGGCCAATGTAGACTATCCCTGCATGCAGACATCTGGCAGTGGCAACTGGACACCTGGCTAGACACACACCTGGACGGGTTAATTCACCATTGAGCCATCACCGCCCACGCCCATGTGGCTGTACAATGTCATCACAGGGTGGTCACAATAGCAGGTGCCAAGGCAAGACACGGTGTACCAGGTGATGTGTCATGTGTGCATATGTTGAGTAGCACAGCCGCTCACATGTCCGCAACACACTGGTGCACGTATACTGTTACATGATGAATGGAACCGCACTGCCACCCACTACAGGGCCAGCTGGCACAGGTGTGTTGTGACTGGTGTAACCCATGTTTGCACAGGATACACACTGCTGCTGTAGGCAGCCATGCTGGTGGCCACCAGTGATATATGCAGTGGTCACAAACATACCGCATACAGTGTCCAGGCAGGAATGTAAATTGTCGTGGACGATGTGCTGCTATGTGAATGTGGGTGTTTGTTGTGAATGTCACACATCCAGAAGACACCATCTGGTGCAGTCATGGTTGTCAACACCGGTACACACATCCACAGCAGTCAGAACCCAGACCTGACAATGTGTGTCAGTCACCCTTGTACTGTGTGACACATATGCACATGGCGGAACACCTCCCACCGTCATCTAAGCCACATGATGGCTGGAATGTGCTGTAGAAATGTACAATGCTGGTAGCCCAATGAAGTACCTGGAATCAGACACAGTACACTATGTCAGCCATGTAAACCATGCACAACAATGACTGCCAAACAGACACAAACAATGCATTGACACATGGAACGTGTGCTCATGACAACCTCACCGAGGTATGTTGCACATATAGATGTACACTTGTCATCTATGGCCATAGCATGGATGCAGACACAGACCTCCACAGGTAGTACCATGTGACGTAGCTGGGGGGGCATTCCTAGTGTATACGTCACAGTAGTTGTACACAGTCATGTCCTGCATAGCCGTCAGTGTAGGGTAGCTGTATGCTCACTACTGGACAGCGCCCACACAGATTACCATGTCCAAGCAGGAGATGTAAGTGTTAGGTGTGTACCACATGTGACATGCTGACAACAATCCTGGCGTGTGTATGGCGTATTGCCGTGTGTACCTGTGTGACAATGTCTGTGATGGGTAAAGGCACATATCAGTGACAGGCGTACACACAAGCCCCACATAGCTGCATAGCCTGAACATACAGTGGCAAGGAGTGTGTGTGGATGATAGGCAACTCCACAGGTGGAGATGGGTATGGGACTCATGCCCACAACCACATGTGTGTGTACGTGTAATGGGTGTTCACGTCCACGACACATGAGCATCTGAGAGGCTAGCATCACAGTTGCACAGGGTCGCATGTACATCCGTTCAGCGACGTCTCTGTCTGTCCCACCACTGGCCTGTGGACCCCATGGACAACAACCAAAATGTGTGTAGGCATGAGATGTGCACAGCACATCACAGATGCCTCTACCAGAGAACAGAGGCCTACCATGTAGACATGTGCACAGTAGGTCTGCGCCACCTGCAGCTTCGTAAAACACGTTAGGTGCCAAACCACACCAATAAGTCCGCCAATGACACAGATGGGCATGCAGTAATGTTTCTTGGTGTATGGATATGTTCGTGGAATGGCTCCGCATAGCAATATAGCCGCATTGTGAACAACAATGGCGAAATGTGGGTTGTGGCGTGTGAGGGTGCATCATATGTGTATGGTCAGGATCGACGATAACCATCAGTACCGCTGCATAGTAAACATCCATGTCCCCATACATGGATACTTCAAGGAGGCCAACACCACATTCACACAGTGAGGGATGGTGTAGTGCAAGGCTGACATGGGTGGCAGCGGGCAATGTATATGTACACATATGTGTCACCCACATCAGTTCAGGCTGATATCCATGTGGCATGGGATAATAGTGGTGTGTACATACAGCACTGTGCTTCCATCAGCATCCCAGCACATAGCACCTGCCAGTGCTACAGTGGCATTTACGGATGTGTGATACCCGTACGCAATTGCTAATAATAATAATAATAATTTCAACAAGCAGCGCCGCAGACAGCATACCCCCGCTGGAGGCCAGTGTCCACACCATGGTGATAAACATGTTGAATGTCCACACAAAGCTATGACAAAAGCAATGGACAGCCACCCTGCCATACCGCAGCCCCTGGGTGGGTCACACCCATTGCCATGTATGTGTATACCCCGCCATATCATGCAGAGATGACCAGCAAGGTTGTATGAGCTTATCGCAGTCCCACATGGTGCAATGGACAAAGGCACTTCACCATCAACCATACATTGGTAGTGATGTGGGTATGGCACCCCGCTTCGCGTTATTGGGCGGTGCTGTGTGATGCTTCGGCACAATGTAAAAGCGTGGTACATGCTGGGCGCATGGCCTTTCCTGCTAATGTGTCATGGTTAAGCACATTGCTCCGCCAGTCTATCACATACGTAATGGCTGGTGAGTTGGGCAGGTTGTCCAGCACCGTACAGTGCTGTGGAAAAGCACATGGCACAACACATGCATGTGCAGGTGTCCTGCGTGGCGTGTACAGCCGCCAAGGACGCTCACACAATGGACACAGACGTGATGTGTACCGACATATACACAGCGCATAGGTGAACAGGAAAGCTACTGGCATGGGGACATAAGTGCCAACTGACAGACATAGGGAGCAGCCACAGGTGCACATGCCGTCCATGGCAGGCTACTGATTCACATGGTGCGTGCACAGGTGATGGGTGGTGCCACAGATATGATGTGACACCCAGCTCAATGGTGCAGTTGGTCAACATCGCTGTGTCACCGCCACGATGCCCCTTCACAGATCACTGTGCAGATGTCGACATGTCATAGCAATGGCTTCAACGGCGCCAGCACAGCAGTGTGAATGTGACCTGCCACCATCATCATGTCTTCCAGATAATGCCACGCCTGCTACCACCATTTAGCCGCCAGGAGGAGGGGGTCATCATACCATACCCAGAGTAACTACAACGCCTGTCTAGCCATGTCCCACAGCAGGCACAAGAACGGCAGGAGATGTGGGAGGAGTTGTGCAGAGGGTGAAGGTGAAGGTGAAACCAAATCGCATCACCAACAACCGCAGGCACTGCACAGACCTGATCCGGCATGCAAGACAGCGTGCCGCTGCAATCGCCAGGCAACACGTGGGGACAGGTGGTGGCCACCAACACAGCCCCACTGGTGCCACGGAGGAGCTCCTGGTCAGTCTGGGACACCACGAACAACACGCACAAATTACTCTGCGTCTACTCGGTGGAGGCGGTGGGTGTCAATCGGCTATGAGCCTGGAGCCGCATGTGGTAAGTCAGTGCTGTATGTATGTATGATGGGGGCCACGGGTGTGGGAAGTTACAGTACAACACATGATACAGCAACATGCCAGGTATATGGCCACACAAGATGCAAAACCATTGCATGCTATGTTGTGTTAGCAGACATGTGCATACATGCAACCACACACATGCATGATGTGTCGCACAGTGCTGGCCGTGAGATAGTACAGCCGTGTATACCTTGTGTAATGCCTTTACAGGTATCGCCTGGCGGTCGCAAGGACAAGGGTCTGTTGCAGGTGCAAGTCTGCGTCAGTCAAACGCATCGCCCTGCTGTAGTGATATTCTGGCGTGTTCAGGCAGCATGACATGCTCACCTGTGTGTGCCCCACACGTATACAGCTCACACCAATCACATACACACCACCCATGTACACAGTGGATATACCCACATCAGAGGTAAGGACACCACACAACCAATTGGTGTAAGTACATGGGACCAGCTATGCACACAATGGTGTAGGTGTTACACAATGCTGTATGTGTAGTATGTATTTGAATGCCAGTGCAGTATGGACAATAGTACTATTGGTGAGTGAGCAGATCTGGCCAGAGCACAGGTGTTACCAATGTGACCCGCGCCTTATCGGGTACACGTTGTGACATGGCGCATGCCGTCTCATGCACGGTATGTTCGTTCGCAGCATTGTCACACCATGTAATGACCTATGCACAACATAGCAGACATACAAGCACTGCCGCACATAGTCCAGAGAATGTGACACGCCACACTCAGTATGGGTGGCGTCACATAGGCCACCACAGGGCCGTGTGCATAATGTCTACCATATACAATTATAAGTCAATGAGTCAGATGACAAGGCTGTTGTTGATACACCTCTTACAGGTATGTTGCCACACAGCACATCCACAGTGGGCAGTGGGCTCACCATTGCACCCTGTACACATAGTGGGTTCATCAATGTAGTGGACCCCTGGACATCTGCTGTAGTAACACCAGTGACATGAAATCCCTCTCCCAGCCACCACAGGTGCCTAATGTTCTACTATATATGTGCCGCTGAGCAGCTCGAACTGGACCTACAGACATGGCAATGCACGCGCTCCAGGTCACGCATCGACAGACACATAGCTGTGTCCTGCTGTACCGCAGTGCACAGAGCTCAAGATCACACAAATCGCATAGTAGCCACGTGTTATTGGCTGCGCTCACAGCAAATGCATCGCACAGTCATCACTGTTACACATACATTGCATCTGCACACTGTACATTAACACTGCACCACTTGGCTGTGCCATCGTGATGTGCAGGCGCGGGACACCACCTCAATACGTCCAAGGGATACCCATGTTGCGTGCACATTGGCAGTGTTGGGAAAGCTACAAAATTAGCCACCTGCTCCGCCACATGGTGTAATCACGCTACATGCAAACTACCATGAATGTACTGTGTGCCTACTAAATGACCTGTTGAAATTGTCCCCACCAGGAAAACATACTGTCACTATGAATGTCTGGTCTGCATTCACTGTCCAGGTTGTGTGAATGCTGTATGCCACCTGCATTATCGCTACGGCTGTGTGTGTGTGTGTGTGTGTGTGTGTGTCTGTGTGTGTGTTCGTGTGTGTCTGTGTGTGTGTGTGTGTGTCTGTGTGTGTAGCCCGTGTGTGTGTGTGTGTGTGTGTGTGTGTGTGTGTGTGTGTGTGTGTCTGCATTGTAACCGATGGTGTCTTTGCATTACAGGTGCTGTAGGTGCTGCCTCCTCCGCGGTCAATCTGGATGCTGGTGTCCCACAGATACTAGTGGTGATGAGCATGCATGAGGCACAGGCAGGCCGGGCCAAGAGGCAGAGACTGTGCCACTGAGAACATTACACATATACCTTCATCCCTGCACACACGGCTCAGATGTCACACATACCGGTCAAGGCTCATAGATGACGCCGCCGCCTGTTGTCCCCGAGCAGGAAATGTGTGGTGGCTGCAGAAGGTGGGGACACATGATGTTGCCAGTGGGTGACTGGTGCAGTGCCACTTTAGGCATGTGGCAGGTGCTGCTCGTAGGGAGTACCGGCGACATACACTCTGCCGGGCTCCAGGTGCAGCAAAGGAAAATCTAGACGACACCCAGACTGTACGGCGGCACAGGCACGCACGAACGGCAGAACCAGGAGGGTGGATGGTGAGGCCTGCAACTGCATCTCAAATGACAGCATCCAGTATTGGCGAATGCACAACGTATCTGCCGGCGTTCTGATAGAGATTGGGCGATATGGCTGGTCTCATCGACCCAGGCTTGGCCATCCTTGAGCGCAGGCGTGAACCGCAGCAGGAACACCAGGGTGAGGCATAGCACGCGGGCGTGTGCCAGCAACACCACCGTTGCAGGCCAGCGGTAAAGCGCACACCCCATGCCCACAATAAGAGTGATGGCAGTAGCAGCACTGCAGCCGTTACCGCCACCATCCACACCAGACAGCAGGCCACGGACGTGGCCTGGACGGCCCCTGCCGTGGGCACGTTTCCAGCGACATGTGACACCGCAGGAGGACAGTCTGCACTTCCACCGTCGTTCGCATGTAATTTGCGGGCAGTGCTGGTCACTTCGGCCGCCGGCAGACAATAAGTGAGCCGTAACACCTGCACTGGGTACAGTCAGGGGCCGCCAAGACAATTTCGTGTAGGCATCACAGATGTACTGAACTGTGTACACACACAATTCCACACACAGCAGCAGACACAACTGTAGGGTCTCCACCACAATTCCACATGCAATCTACATAGTCATGCCCACTCACGTGCACTTCCGGCTCCTTACAATACCACGGCTATTGATGTCATCCACAGTACAGCCCAGCCTGTGGCACATATATCACCCTGTGCAAATGATTAAGTCTCTACGATTCGTGTTTCGCCATCATCAATGCACGCAGCCGGATATTATGATGCACAGGGTGGACACGAGAAGGAGAGGTGTGGCGTGATACCTAAAACCGCATAGTACGTATGTATGTTGTGGTGTGTGTATGGCTGGTGACAGGTGTGTGCGTGATGTGTGTTGTGTACGACATCATGCAGCAGGACATACCATGCAGGACAGGTGCAGCATTCATTGATATGTGTACACAGTATGTGTGGTGGTCACATGTGTAGCACCATGTCGGTGCAGTTAACCCGTATGATACTGATGGTGTACTTGCACGTGCCTACTGGGAGCACTGTAATTAGTTCCCCACGTGTAGTCGTGGTGTACCCACAGGCATGTCTGGCAAATTCAGCATAGCACAGTTACCCACATCTGGCATGGACCCCTACATAGGTACATAGGCACACATGAACGTGACAGGATATGTGCCCTACGACATGTGTGGACCTAGCATGACTGTGTGTGGCATCTAACACCCCTCAGGATGGGGATGCCATATCCATCAGTCCCCAGTCCCTGGTCTAGCAGTGACACACAGAGGTTGACTGGCGCATTACCATAGTCACACATCCACACGTCAGTAGCAGTCCTGGACAAAGGGAGGGAGGGCCTTTGCTTCACACGGCTTGGCACTCCTCCCCATGTTGTAGTGTGTGTCTGGCCGTTACCCTGTTCCCCCAGCACGTCCCACTCATCTTTGGGTTGAGGTGTCTGACAGTCGCTTCTGTGCCCGTGTTCGCATGGGGCCTGGGAGGTGGAATGTGCCCATGTCACCCAGGTCAGACATGGCCGTGTATGTCGGGCACAGATCACCACGGAGCAGCTGTGCTGTGCAGATCCACAGCCAGTGTCCCCTTGGCCGTGCACCTTGTGACACATGTCCTAGCACCGTCGTCCCCGTCATGTGGAACGTTTGCGGTCCTTCCGAGTGCTGCAGGCGTCAGGTTAGCTACAGGCCACATGTGCCATTGTACGCAGTCATTGCACTGGTGTGTGGTGTGTACAGGGGTACAATGAACACCCCTGATGTGGTTGCCATTCCATCCAGACCAGGAGGCCACAATGGAATGTCTTCACACCCACATTGCCATTGTGTGTGTTGACAGAGGTTGCCAACAGGTGTGGTAGCCATTACCCTGAACATGTCCACCATCTTTAATGGCCCAAACCACATGTGACATTGGGACAACATGTTCTTCACACTGGGGAGGGCTGCACCTTCTCTGGCATTTGGTAGCAGGCCATGGCTCTGGCACCAGTCAGCCATGTCTATGACGCCCCAGGTGGATTTGTCATTTTGGGGGTAACCAATTTTTGGGGTGCCTTGGGGTATGTTCGGGGGCCGGGTGGCCCGGGGGAGGGGCCAAATTTTCCCCGCAAACCCCTTTTGGTTGCCC
>NW_025049305.1:0-4109 GCF_019279795.1 Protopterus annectens | reverse complement strand
ATTGGTATGGCTGACAGGTTTGGACAAATGTTTATGGTACTGATAACTGGATTATTGGTATGGCTGGTGGTTTGACAATGTTTATGGTACTGACAATAACTGGATTTTTTTTTTTTTTTATTGGTATGGCTGGCAGGTTTGACAATGTTTATGGTCTGACACGAACTGGATATTGGTATGGCTGCAGGTTTGGACAATGTTTATGACTGACTGGATATTCGTATGGCTGGCAGGTTTGAACAATGTTTATGGTACTGGCACGTAACTGGATATTGGTATGGCTGGCAGGTTTGAACCATGCTTATGGTACTGACACGTAACTGGATATTGGTATGGCTGACAGGATTGAACAATGTTTATGGTACTGACACGTAACTGGATATTGGTATGGCTGGCAGGTATGGACAATGTTTATGGTACTGACATGTAACTGGATATTGGTATGGCTGGCAGGTTTGAACAATGTTTATGGTACTGACAAGTAACTGGATATTGGTACGGCTGGCAGGTTTGAACAATGTTTATGGTACTGACACGTAAATGGATATTGGTATGGCTGGCAGGTTTGGACAATGTTTATGGTACTGACACATAACTGGATATTGGTATCGCTGGCAGGTTTGGACAATGTTTATGGTACTGACACAAACTGGATATTGGTATGGCTGATAGGTTTGGACAATGTTTATGGTACGGACACGTAACTGGATATTGGTATGGCTGGCAGGTTTGGACAATGTTTATGGTAATGACACGTAACTGGATATTGGTATGGCTGGCAGGTTTGGACAATGTTTATGGTACTGACACTGAACTGGATATTGCTATGGCTGGCAGGTTTGAACAATGTTTATGGTACTGACACAGAACTGGATATTGGTATGGCTGACAGGTTTGGACAATGTTTATGGTACTGACATGTAACTGGATATTGGTATGGCTAACAGGTTTGAACAATGTTTATGGCACTGACACGTAACTGGATATTGGTATGGCTGACAGGTTTGAACAATGTTTATGGTACTGAAGTAACTGGATATTGGTATGGCTGGCAGGTTTGGACAATGTTTATGGTACTGACACGTAACTGGATATTGGTATGGCTGGCAGGTTTGGACAATGTTTATGGTACTGAATAACTGGATATTGGTATGGCTGGCAGTTTTGAACAATGTTTATGGTACTGACATGTAACTGGATATTGGTATGGCTGGCAGGTTTGAACATTGTTTATGGTACTGACACGTAATTGGATATTGGTATGGCTGGCAGGTTTGAACAATGTTTATGGTACTGACACGTAACTGGATATTTGTATGGCTGGCAGGTTTGAACAATGTTTAATGTACTGACACGTAACTGGATATTGGTATGGGTGGCAGGTTTGAACAATGTTTTTGGTACTGACACGTAACTGGATATTGGTAAGGCTGGCAGGTTTGGAGAATGTTTATGGTACTGACACAGAACCGGATATTGGTATGGCTGGCAGGTTTGGACAATGTTTATGGTATGGACATGTAACTGGATATTGGTATGGCTGGCAGGTTTGGACAATGTTTATGGTATGGACATGTAACTGGATATTGGTATGGCTGGCAGGTTTGAACAATGTTTATGGTACTGACATGTAATTGGATTTTGGTATGGCTGGCAGGTTTGAGCAATGCTTATGGTACTGACATGTAACTGGATATTGGTATGGCTGAGAGGTTTGAACAATGTTTATGGTACTGACACGTAACTTGATATTGGTATGGCTGACAGGTTTGAACAATGTTTATGGTACTGACACGTAACTGGATATTGGTATGGCTGGCAGGTTTGGACAATGTTTATGGTACTGACGTGACTGGATATTGGTATGGCTGGCAGGTTTGGACAATGTTTATGGAACTGACATGTAACTGGATACTGGTATGGCTGGCAGGTTTGAACAATGTTTATGGTACTGACATGTAACTGGATATTGGTATGGCTAAGAGGGATGAACAATGTTTATGGTACTGACACGTAACTGGATATTGGTAGGGGTAGAAGGTTTGAACAATGTTTATGGTACTGACACGTAACTGGATATTGGAAAGGCTGGAAAGGTTTTGGGAACAATGTTTATGGTACTGACGTAACTGGATATTGGTATGGCTGGCGGGTTTTGGGAACAATGTTTATGGTACTGAAAAGTAATTGGTTTTGGGGGTTTAAATGGTTTTGGGGGTTTTTTGAACAATTTTTATGGTACTGACAGAAAATGGATATTGGTATGGCTGGCGGGTTTTGGGAACAATGTTTATGGTACTGAAAAAACTGGATATTGGTATGGCTGGCTTTGGAACAATTTTTGGTACTGACACAAACTGGATATTGGTATGGCGGGCGGGTTTTGGGAACAATGTTTATGGTACTGAAGTAACTGGATATTGGTATGGCTGGCGGGTTTTGGGAACAATGTTTATGGTACTGACACGTAACTGGAAAATTGGTATGGCTGGCGGGTTTTGGGACAATGTTTATGGTACTGAAAAGAAATTGGATATTGGTATGGCGGGCAGGTTTGGACAATGTTTATGGTACTGACAGTAACTGGATATTGGTATGGCTCAGGTTTGAACAATGTTTATGGTACTGACAAAAACTGGATATTGGTATGGCTGGGGGTTTTGGGCCAATGTTTATGGTACTGACATTAACTGGATATTGGTAGGGCCCGGGGGTTTTGGGAACAATGTTTATGGTACTGCCCGGTAACTGGATATTGGTAGGGCCCAGGTTTGAACAATGTTTATGGACTGACATGTAAAATATTGGTATGGCGGGCAGGTTTGAACAATGTTTATGGTACTGACAGTAACTGGATATTGGTATGGCGGGCAGGTTTGAACAATGTTTATGGTACGGACAGTAACTGGATATTGGTATGGCGGGCAGGTTTGAACAATGTTTATGGACTGACAGTAACGGAATATTGGTATGGCTGGCAGGTTTGGACAATGTTTATGGTACTGACAGTAACTGGATATTGGTATGGCTGACAGGTTTGAACAATGTTTATGGTACGGTTTTTTGGATATTGGTATGGCTGGCAGGTTTGAACAATGTTTATGGTACTGCCCGAAATGGATATTGGTATGGCTGACAGGTTTGAACAATGTTTTTTGGTACGGGTAACTGGATATTGGTATGGCTGGCGGGTTTTGGGAACAATTTTATGGTACTGTTTTTAACTGGATATTGGTATGGCTGACAGGTTTGAACAATTTTTGGTACTGACATAACTGGATATTGGTATGGCGGGCAGGTTTAAACAATGTTTATGGTACTGACACTTTTAAAAACTGGATAATTTGGTATGGCGGGCAGGGGACAATGTTTATGGTACTGACACGTAACGGGATATTGGTATGGCTGGCGGGTTTTGGGACAATGTTTATGGACTGACATAACTGGATATTGGTATGGCTGGCAGGTTTGAACAATGTTTATGGTACTGACAGTAACTGGATATTGGTATGGCTGGCAGGTTTGACAATGTTTATGGACTGACTTTAACTGGATATTTAGGGCCCAGGTTTGAACAATTTTTTACTGACACGAACTGGATATTGGTATGGCTGGCAGGTTTGAACAATGTTTATGGTACTGAAGTAATGGATTTTGGGGGCAGGTTTGAACAATGTTTATGGTCTGACACGTAACTGGATATTGGTATGGCGGGCGGGTTTTGGGACAATGTTTATGGTACTGACGTAACTGGATATTGGTATGGCTGGCAGGTTTAAACAATGTTTATGGTACTAACAAACTGGATTTTGGGTATGGCTGGCGGGTTTTGGGACAATGTTTATGGTACTGACACGTAACTGGATATTGGTATGGCTGCGGGTTTTGGGACAATGTTTATGGTACTGACAGTAACGGGATATTGGTATGGCTGGCGGGTTTTGGGACAATGTTTATGGTACTGACACTAACTGGATTTTGGGTATGGCTGGCAGGTTTGAACAATGTTTATGGTACTGACAGAACTGGATATTGGTATGGCTGCAGGTTTGAACAATGTTTATGGTACTGCCCGTAACTGGATATTGGTATGGCTGGGGAAAAAGTTT
>NW_025049304.1:0-18666 GCF_019279795.1 Protopterus annectens | reverse complement strand
CACCAAACACACAACACAAGTATTGCAAGGATCAAACCCCCACAGGGTAGTAGAGGTCCATTTACATACCCCGTTAAGGGGCTACGGTGTTATCTTTGTTATATTTTCTGAAACAGGCTAAAAAAGGGGAATTGGTGCCCTGTTTGCAATCGAAACTGTGGCCAAAATTTCCCAGCTGGAAAAGCCCCCAAAAATCTACGGTGGATAACGGGTGCAAGCCTTTCCTACACTAAATGCCTTTTGTTAGTCATTTTGTAAAGAAAACCAAAAGTAATAAAAGTTTTTTTGGACATGGGGTTTTCAAAATCGGGGGTTTAAACCCTTTATTGAACCTTATCCATGGGTTTTAATCTCTTTTTTTCCCTTTTCCCATCCCTCTAAACCCATTAAGATTCCCCAAACCCCTGAAATGGGGGCAAATTTCCCACCAAATTAGGGTAACGTAGAAGTGGGTCCCACTCTCCCTTTGCGCTATTGGTATTCCTTTAAAGTTTTACAATTAATCCATGCCCCAAAGGTTCAAAGCCCTTAAAAACTCCAGGACACCCCCAAAGTATTAAAGGACATGTAGGGAAGTTTCAAGGTTCCATCGGGAATGGAACCCCAATGGAAATCCCCTTTTAAGTTTTGAAAGTATTGTCTACCCTTAAATTTTCCCGCAGAAAAAAAAAAATTTTATTTTCCACTAACAGCACAAAATCTGGGGTTAAACCAAAGCAAAACTGGCTGGGCTTATCAGCCTGGGAATCTCAAAAAGAACTATTAAAGGGATAAAATTTATACAACAACCCGTTTTTTTTCCCCACCTTTCTATGAAATAAGACCAGATATTTTAATGCATTTTTCACTTTTTATTTTGTCTGTTATATAACGGGAAAAAGGGATTGGAATGTAAGGTCCAAATTTACAACCGGATAGGGGCCCCCTTTTGACACCCTAAGTTCCACCCCCTTTCATTTTTTACATTCATTTTTCAAAATTGTGATGCCCAGTTGCCTTGGTATTCGTCTGGTCCTTTTTTGTTGATTTGTAAAAAATTACTTTACTATGTGTTGAAAGGGTTTCTTTTTACTGCAGGCCCCTTTTATAACAGGTCATTCCTGAATTTTTCCATAATTCCTTGCTAAATAAATTCTCCGGGCCTATATCGGGTTTAGGGTTTCTGACATGCCCCAAGGTTGCAACCTTGGGTTCCCCTTTTATTTAATCAGAAAGACCTAGAAAAATGAACAATAGGCATTTCTGTTTTCTGTCCTTTCGACTTTTAAATGCTAATGTTCCACATTGCTAATTGCCCTTGAACATTGTTTAGTGGCTATTTTGCAATTTTTGGTTTTTAAATGGGAGGGGTTTTCATGCTTTTAAAAAATGGTACCTTTTGGGATGATAGGGCCTTTTGCCCGGGGGGGGTTTTTGGGGGGGGTTTAAATTATTGTCAGTCAGGTACATTTGGGCCCTGACTCAGGACATATATGATTTTACATTGCTATTTTGACATAGCTGAAGGAGGGGAAAGGTTCTGTCTGGACTCCTTCCAGATAATCTTTCCAAAGCAAAACAAACCTGACACTAAACCCCCGTTATACCCTTTTTCACACTTAACACCCTACTGATCCTTTGTGATCAGTCAACAGAGTATGTCATCATAATATCCTGGCATGTCCAAAGGTCGGTTTGGGGTACCCCCAGTCCAGCTGGTGAAAATTGGAATTTTGAAAAATTGTTACAACTGCCTTATGTACACAGAAACCCTGTCCTCCCAACAAACTCAGATATATGTGGGGATGCAACTTTTGACAAACAGGAGGCTGAGCTCTCAACCCCTGGCACAGTCATCAGGTGGTGAAGGTAACCACACACACCACAAATCCAGTCTCACATGGACCTATGATGACAGCAAACCAAATACATTCCCCCAAACATACCGGGGGCTCTAAATATACTCTGCCTAAGCAGCAGAGACCTCCAAACAGACACCCAAAAAAACTGCTAACCCACAACTATCCCCTACAATAGTTCACAAAGTCAGTGTGCCCACAGTCACTGCCCTTAGGGCCCACACAACACACCTAATACACTTGTAATAGGTGACTGTAAATTTTCAGCACACTGACATCCCACTCACCAGGCTGAACAAGGAGAAGGTCACTTTGGCTGTCTGTCGGTGCCAGGATCTGCCACATTTCACATGCATCAGGTCACCCAAAAAGCAAATATGGCTCCATCATTGCCATGCTGGTGTGTAAACCCTCAGACGTTTCCCCCTGGACTACATGACAAGAGACATAGAGGAGCTCTCTGATCATGTAGCCCAGGCCAGTATGACCCTGACCTTTGTAGCACACCCCCACCAAGAATGATGTCACAGTATACAGACAAACTGATCACTTTTAACAGTTGGCTAACATATTGGTGTCATTCAAAGGGGATCCAGTGTCTGTCAGCCTGGGATTACATGTTTGACATGCCATAGATTCGCTATGGACGTTCCCCCTTAGGTTTTACAGACTGGCTAAGGCTCTTGCCACACCCATAGTGGCTTTTTAAGGGCTCAGAAGAAAAACCCCCCCATAAAATGGTAAAGGGGAAACAGAGGTAATGCTGCTCAACAACAGATGTCAAACCCCTCAGAATGCATGCACTCAGGACCCCCTCAGTATGGAGACTGTCGATTTTGGGCAGTAACAGACATTTCACCCAGCACTACCAGGTTTACTTCATACCATGTTTTCCCCACACAAGACTCAGACCGCCAAAAAAATAGGGGAGTATCCATATACATCAAACATACACCCCAGGTTGGTAGCACTGCACAAAGCACAAAGAAACCAACATGTGCAAAAAAGTGGGAAAACTCCCTTTCAGTTTGTAGCCTGCTACAGACCACACTCCCAAACTCGGGAACAACACTCGTATTCCTGGGAACACGGGGGAATGTGAAGGTCTCCCCCATTATATTGTGTGACTTCAAATACACAAACATTGACTGGGAAAAACTACTCAAGCCCCAACCCTCCAAACAGTTGCTGGGATTTATAGACTCAAATGCTATGGCAAAACCAAAACCACAGGGGGAAAACATTTGGGACCTGATCATCACCAACATGGGGACTCTATGTTCCACACCAGAGGTACCCCCTCTTTGGGAAAGGTCAGCCCATACATTTATCTCACTGGACATATATCCCATCCACACCCCATCCTATGTGATCTCGTGAAGTACTTCTCAAAGCAAATGTCACATTTCTACAAACCGAGGTGGTATCCTCAAAGACCCTGGGACATTTTAAAGGCCCAATTTAATCCTTTAAAAACCCATTCTATGGAAAACCTACTGGAATGCATGGATTGTGCTATCCCAAATAACTACAAGACTCACTCCCCAAAAGGGGGGGTTTTCCCCCCCCAAAAAAAAAAAGGGGGGGGTTTTAAAAAAACCCCCAAAAAAATTCTTTTTTAAAAAATCACTTGTTGATTCATCTAAGGCCACTTCTAAGGAAGAAAAAAGACACTATGGACAATCACAAGGCCTTCTTTAGTTATGTCAGGGAAACCCGGGTGGAACTCACAGATATGCTTGGGTTTCTGCATAATGACAAAACATACATGAACCCACTGACATTGCCAAAAATCCTGGCAAACAGGTTCAGTGGAAATGTTTCCCCATCCCCCCAAGGGGCAAATGGCCATCCCAACAGGGTGTAGGCTCCCCGACATCACCAATGATCAGGTGAGTGCTGCCCCCCAAAGCAGACAACACAGCATCAATGGGACCAGACGGTGTCCCGCCTGTCTTACATGAGCTTCATGACAAAATTAAACTCACATTATGTCACTGTTCAATATCAGAGTTACTACAGGATATGTACCCAAGGAATGGCAAGCAACAGTGGTTCCCCCCCAGAGGGGGGCCACAAAGGGCCCTGGACAATTTCATTATAAGCCCCAACTACCTGGTCTGCGCTATGGAGCAAACATCATGGAACACATACACATAGACATTGTGAACCTACAGACACTGGATCCTACACAAATTTTGGGTTTTTGTGGGCAGATCTTGCCTCTTGAACCTGTTTGATTCTTTAAACAGTTAAAAGGGCCAAACATAAGAGGGTTGTCCACACAGCCTACCTGGAGCTCGCACAACCTTCAACACAATACCCACTCGCCATTATACATAAGCTCACCAGCTTCAATATCACACATATGTCACAAGATGGATTGCTAACTGGATCAGGATAGCACCCACATGGTCAGTATTGCAGGTGCCATGTCTGACTATACACCAGTTACATGTGGCATCCCACAGGCTCAGTCCTGGGACCTCTTTGTTCAGTTTTATATTTTGACATACAGGCTAACACAGGAGGAATATGGCTGACCATGTTTGCAGATGACTGCAAACTGTGTGCCATAATTGACTCCCAGCTGGCACAAGCATCCTCAAAAAAGGGGCTCACAGAGATGGATAACTGGTGCCAGAGCCATGGCCTACAGCTAATTTTTCCAAAAAACCCAAAAAGGTTTGCCAAAAAAAAAAAAAATTTTTTTTCCCCCGGCAAACAAAAAAAAAGGGGGGGGGGGGCCCCCGGCCTTAAAAAATTTTGTTGGGGAAAAAAAAAACCCCCCCCGCCCCAAAAAAAAAAGGGGGTTTTTGGGGTTTTTGGGGAAAATTTTTTTTTTTCCCCCCTTTGGGACCCTTTCCCCCCCCCCCCTTTTTTTTCCCCAAAAGGGGTTTTCCCCCCCCCCCCCTTTGGAAAACCCCTTTGGGATGTACCTTACCCAACACCTGCAGCAACTGTAATGGCCACAAATGTACCTAAACCCAAATGGATCTAGGGACTCACACAGATGGTTTCACAGTTTTGGGGAAACCCCCGCTCCTATTCTTCTGCCTACTTGGATGGATTTTCCCTTTTTTTGCCATGTCCATCACAGATTAAAGGACAGGGTCCACCTCAGGATATCAAAGTCCCTTAACACGCTCCAGGGACCATCAGCACGAATTTAAAAGGACATGCTGGAGGGCAGATTCCCCTCCCAGAGGCTACTCACTGGGAAAGAGATCCCAGTCCCAAGGGAGAGCCCCCCTGACCACCTACAGGTGACATCTTGACAAGTGGATGGGTGATCGTATGTTTACCCTGGGATATTTCTGGGTCCCTGCTAGACAGAGGAAAAATAAAAAGAACATATGGGATATCTTGTGTGACCTACTATTCACAGGCACAGTCTACTAATCTAACAGGGTTAAAAAAAAACACACTGTGGCTAGGCTTTTTACATGCCCTAGGGCAGATAGCCTAGTATCAACCTCTGAACCTATGATAATGTTCGGGGTGCACATTGTTTATGATGGTACTGATTGCAGGTTTTTTTTCTTCTTTGCTTTCCCACTTTCTATGAACAACCTAAGTATCTGCAGAACATATTTGATTATGACAGGGTTTCACTATATTATTTTATGTGTCTGTTGTCATATAACTGTGTGCACAAGGCAGATTGGTGAAAAGAGGTTCCTGGGTTAACACATGCAACTGCGGATATGTGTGGCCCACTGCTGTACTCAGACATGGCCCCAAGTGTGTGAGCATGCCCAGTTTTTTAGTGTTTTGTTGCCTGACATTTGTCTCATTATATTCAAGTGTGTGAGCATGCCCAGTGTGACCTTTCAGTATTTTTTGTTGGGGCCACCACATTTGTTGATTTTTGTGAACATTACCAATATTAACATTTATACTATATGTGTGTTGAATATCAGGTTCTATTTTTTGCAGGCCTCACCTTTGTGTCTTAACTCAACAGGGATTATGCTATGCCTGAAAGGTTTCCATGAGATACTTGCATAGACTTATCAACTTTTTTTCATAAAAGCTGACCATTAAATACTGTCATGGTTTAGGGTTCAGACTAAAATACTGTATCCTGGGTTTGAGGATTCACTGCTTCATATTTTCATGGGCAGAACAGACTGCTTAAAGAAAATGAAGCAAATATGAATGTTTCCCTTTTGCTGAACTATGCCAAAATTTGACCAGACTTGCACAACATTGCTCAATGTTAACCAACATTGCTGAACAGTGCCCCTCAACATTGCCTGAAGTTGTGCTATTGTGCAATTTTGTTTTCATATACTAAATAGTGGTGAGAGCTGTTTAGCACTGCTTTATATTGCTTAACACATGCAATCATGCCTAGGTGGTGCTGCAGGGTGCCTATGTCGGATGCACATTTTACCCCCATACATGTTTGTTAACAGGTAGTGTCAAGTTAGGCATCCCTTTTACTATATGTGATCGGAAAGGTATCATTTCCAGGGGTTTCCCACTGAGCCAGTGTATATGCTATGCATTGCCTCTTTGCCAAGGCCAAAGCATACTGGGCATGCCTCCTTCTGCCTACTGGGGCAGGCTCAGGTTGTTCCTCCTCCGAGTCACGCTCTGCCTGTGATGGCCTTGGCAATGGTGGGGGGCTGTTTGGCCCAGACCTATGCTGCTCCTGCTGCAGCTCTTTTCACAGGATCATATTGTGTAGCATAGCACATACCATGACTATTTGGATACATGTAGTTGGTGAGTACTGCAAGGCTCCACCAGATGTGTCCAGGCACCGGAACCATGACTTGAGCAGCCCAGACACATGCTCAATTACATTTCGGGGGCATGTGCCTCATTATGGCTTTCCCTGTTCAGGTGTGTGTGCATTTCTGATGGGTGTCATCAGCCACGCTCAAGTGCATATCCAGCATCCCCACTAGGTGACCATGAGGATGTCCCCATTGGCAAATGTCTGGTACAGCTGTGTCAGATGCCAGATATGGGAGTCATGGTAGCTTCCGGGGCCCAGCACACACATTCATTTTTTGCCCTGGGCATCACACAAACCTGGCAGTTGATGGAGGGAACCCTTGTGGTTATAGTAGACCCTACCCCTCACCAGCTGGTGCTTTGATGTGAATGTGCAGGTCTATTGCACCCACTACCTCAGGGTATTCCGCTATTTGCTGGAAGAGATGCATATTGCGGGCCCAAAACCTCACGGAATTGGGGAAATATACATGATCACCGACATGTGCTGACATGGCATTCAGGAACTGGTGCGCCCTGGATGCTGATGCCTGTGAAATCCCCATCATATCGCCAGTTGGTTTTGGAAGGTACCTGTTGCTAGTATTCTTAGGCCAACACATACCTTGGTTTCCACTGGGATGGGTTCCCCCTGTTGGTTCTTTTGTGAGGGTGGCCTGCACAGCTCAACAATTTGCTGCATGAGGTCTCTGTCCACTCTATAGCCCACTATCTCCAGCTCATGTAGCCCCTGGTAGGTTACCCTGGGCCTGTACACTCTTCTCCGTCTCCTCACTGTGGGTTGCTGGGATTTACCACCCCTCAGCATGTTGCATATGTCCTTATAACAGCAATGGCAGCCCCTAACATTTCTTTGTCTCAGTAAAGCTTTTTCAGTTTTCACTTCTGTTTGCATACTGCACTGTTGCCGTGTCTCTGTGTAAAACATAGTGGAATATTGTTTGCTGAGTTTTAAAGTGGGGTGGGCTGGGCTAGTGTACTGCCTGTGTAATTGCCTGATTCTGATCGTTTTCACCTGCTAGCTCTGCTAGTACTCCCTGGTTAACTTCCTACTATTTGTTGGTTTCCTTTTCCCTTTCTGTTTCCTCAGGGGCAGCCAAAACAAGCAAACAAAACACCAGCTCACACGCCCCATTTACATGGGCTAAACTTGCTTATTTTTTAAAAGCCCCCACACAAACGGGGTTACACGGGTTTCAACATCCTTACACTTGCTTACTGGCTTAAAGGCACACACACACAGGTTACTTTTTAAGGGCCCCGCAGGCATTTCCAAGAAACTTTGGTGTTGTTCACAGCATACACCTTCAATTTCTTGCCTTTAGCTAGGGGACCTGTTGACACACCTCTTCCAGTGATTAGTATCTGACAGCCACTCCCCCTCCAATGAGCTTCACTTCTTCAGACATACCCCATGATGTTTTAAAAAAACCCTATGATTTTTAAAGCCCTTTTAAATTTTTAAAATATTTTTTAGGGTTCCCCTTTTGGTTTTTTTCAAAAACAATTTTTTTTTAAAAAACCCCTTTTTGGGGGAAAATTTCCCCAGTCCCTGGGGCCCCGGGCGCTTTTCCCCCCCTCTTCCCCCTTTTGTTTTCAACCCCTTGAAAAAAAGTTTTTTAAACAATGGGGAAAAATTTCTTTTTAAATTTTTTTTTTTTAAACCTTTTGGGTTAAAACCTTCCCTTTGGGGTTTTTTTTAAAAAAATTGGCAGATTTTTTTTTTCATTTTTTTTAGTTTGGCCTTTAAAAATATTTTTTTCCCCTTTTTTTCCCCCTTTTAAAGGGAAACCCAGAAAAAAACAGCTCCTTTTTAAAGGGGAAAAAACCAAAAAAGGAAACCAAAAATTAAAAATTTAAACTTTAACGGGACCCCAAAAAATCCAAAACCCCTTTTAACAAAACAAAAAAACCCCTTTTTCCCCCTTTTTCTTTTTTTTTCCCTTTTTTTAAGTTGCCCCAAAAATTTTTTTTTTGAAAACCTTTCCCCAATTTAAATTTTGAAACCAAAAAATTTTAAAAAAAAAAATTTTTTTAAAATCAAGTTTTTTGAAAAACCCCCCCCAAAAAATTTTTTGGGGTTTCCCAAAAAATTTTTTACATTTTTTTCTACCCAAAAAAATTCTGGTTTTTTTGGGGGGTTTTTTAAAAAAAAAAAATTTTTTCCCCCAAAAGGGGGTTTTTAAAAATTTTGATCCCAAAAAAAATTTAAAATTTTTTTTTCCCAGTTTAAATGGTTTTCCCAAAATCCCAAAACCTCCTTTTACTATGTTAAAAAGGGGTTTTAAACCAAAAAATAAACCTAAATCAAAAAAAACCCAAAAGCATTTTTTCCCCCTTTTTTTGGGAAAAAAAAGGGGGGTTTTTATTTTTTCCCCCCAAAAAAAAAACCCCCCCCCCCCCCAAAAAAAATATTTGCCAATGTGTAATTGTTACAATTAATTGTACAAATACCCATTCATGAAGAGTAAATACATATTAAGCCTAATCTTTACGTAACCTTACAAAATTACAACATACACTGTCATCTTCATGTACAGGACATTCCCCCAGCAAACACATACAATGCTTAAATTTAAACTGAAGTTGGGATTACAACCATCTACTTAGATTGTAACCCACTCTCTGTTTTGGCATTCAAATAATCCCATTTCTGCAAAGGCTAAGTACACCATGACCATGTGTTTAATATGGATAAAAATCATTACTTATTATGCATTGACACCATGCCAATATATATATATATTATATATATTATATTGATATACTATATTTAGAATTAGTAACAAGACACCAAAAACCACACATTATGTTCTTCATTAAACAAAATCTGGTATCATTGTAGATTTTTCAGTCAGTCAAAAATTCAACCTAGCAGTTTGAGGATTTTGAGCGAATTAAAGGCTGCCAAATAACAGGAAATTTGGCTGTGGGGCTAATTGTAACCCAAAGGCTTCTAACCACCATATTACTGAAATAATACTACATTATAAAACAGAAAATTCTAACTCAAATACGGTTTTGAAATTTTCTTTACAACACCACCAAAACATCACAATATTAATGAGTCAGCTTTGCACTATGTGGGTGCATAAACTTAAATATTCTATAGACTACCAAACAAACACAAACACACCAAAGTTATTTTTCCCAAAATTTAAGAACAACAATGAGACAATTTAAAACCCTCAAACACAAAAACAACACAACCAAACACACAACAACAAACACAAAACACACACAAACCATATCATTAATATCATGAACTTAAGAAATTCAAAAATATGATTTTGTTTCAAACTTTTTATTATGTATCATCCCTCAAAAAGGAAATTCACAGTTTTGACCCTGAAAAATATATGTTATTTATATATATATATATATATTAATTATATATAATAGTATATATATTGTAATATATATATATATATATATATATATATATATATAAAATATAGTTCCATTTGAATCATCAATGCCAGAACATGAATTGTTTATAAAGACCATGTTAGAACATGAAGTTAAAGTAAAACCCCAAATTAAATAAATTTGGGGAATTTTGTTGTATGCGGGCAGCAGGTTCTTTCAGTGTTGGTTGTTTGTGGTGTTTTTTCATCTTGAGTGTAAATTGAGTAGTCCAATCGTTATACTACATAAACAATTTATCCCCTTATCTCAATGGAATAAAAAGGAGACAATGCATAAATATATTTGTAAGTTTTTGGTTTTATTAAAACCTTTTTCTGAACCAATGTTCTGGACTATAAAAATTTTGAACATTCTGATTCAAAGTGAGTATATCTATATAAAATATAAATATTTATAATATATATATATTATATAAAATATACACAAATTTCAGAATAAGAACCAAAACTTAATAACAGAACTAATAATGAAAAATCCTAGGCATTTTTGGGAATTTAGTAAAGGGAAAAATAGTAATCATTAATTAATTTAAATTTAAACAGAAAACAACATTTTGTTAATACAATATCACAAAATACAACAAAACACATATTGTATATATTTATTTTTAATATATTTATATAATAATATGATATATATATAAATATATATATATATTATTTATAATATATATATATATATATAGATAGATACCAAATGTTTTTACATAAGCACAACACAACAAACACATGAACCATTTATTATTTTTTAATTAAAAGGCAAAGATATACATATAGATACATGATTACAAACAAAAAAAAATTTTAATATATATATATTTATTATATATAATAAATAATTTTGTATATTCAATTTTAAAGGAAATATATGTTTAAATGTTGGTGTTTAAGGTTTTTTTTTTTGGTGGTGTTGATTTTAAGTGTTGCTTTTGTGGTGTTGTGTGTGTGTTTGTTGAAAATCTGGTAACACTCAAAAACAAACACATTAAACAAGAACACCCATATTAATAACAAACACACACATATTAAAAAGGAAAACAATTGAAATTGTCTTAAGTATTTTAACTTATATGCTTCATAGTTTTAAACTTTCAATATGAATATTTACAAAGTTGATATAGAAAACCTACTTAAAGTTTGTTGATAAAACTTTAAATGCTGGAAATTGCTACTTGAATCACTGAGGAAATTGTGTGTGTGTTAGTAGATGTGTGTGTATGTGTGTGTGTTTGTTTGGGTTGTTGTGTGTTTTTGGTTTGTGTGTGTGTTTTTATTGAATGTATGTAGAAAATCATATATATATATATATATATATATATATATATATATATATATATATATATATATAATTTTAATATACATCCTGCAGACATTTTTTCAACACACAACATACAAAATTATAAATATTAATATATATATATATTATATATATATTATTATATATGATATATATATATATATATATATATAATAATATATTATATAAAAATAATAATATAATATATATATATATATATATATATATATATAGTTAGTACTAATATATGGACATTTTAACCAATACTCATAAGAAAAATATAATTATATATACACATATATATATATATATTATATATATATATATAATATATTTATAATATCTATAACAAATTGTGTTGTACCCATATCTTATTATTTTTCTATCTATCTAAAAATATTATCTATTATTATCTATCATTTATATTATTGGATCTCAAGGGAACAACAAATGTTTTACAGTAAAGATTTACTAAAAGTTTTGTTCAGATATGTTGACATTCATCAAATACAAGTAATTTATATCTATGTTTTTGGTCAAAGGTTGCCATGGGTTTAGAAAAGTTGTGAGTTTTATTTTTGATATATGTACATTTTCTCCAACATTATATAATCTGTTTTTTAGGGTGCAGATGTATGGTTATATTTTTGTTAATATAGTATGAAATAAATATGAAACTTTGGAAATGTAAAGTACATGTTGGTGCAAGCTTTTTTCCTTTTAAAAAAACCATGATTTTTTTTCTTTTTGATTTGTTTTATGTTATTGTGTCTGTGTTATGGGTTTGATTTGTGTGCTTTTTGGGCATATGTGAAAGGCAATAGTGAGTATAGATCAGTTTGCAGTTAGTTTGTTGTGATGTTTTCATCTTTTAGG
Source organism: Protopterus annectens (assembly GCF_019279795.1). Lineage (NCBI taxonomy): Eukaryota > Metazoa > Chordata > Ceratodontiformes > Protopteridae > Protopterus > Protopterus annectens. The sequence continues at coordinate 6,478 of NW_025049304.1, read as the reverse complement.
GGACCATTTTTCACCACGATATTTTTTTATGCCAGTTAACTAAAAATCTATATGGATATATATATATATATATATATATATACATATATATATATATATATATGTGAGCTGACGTGTGAGCATATGTGTATCTGTAACAAACCATCCTCGGATTCATGAAGCTCGCCAAGACGTTAGCCTTGGCGCTGACCGTGGCGAGATGGCACACAGCAGCACCACATGCATATTATCGAACGCGGCAGGCTGCCGCAACCACCATGTGCATAGGGAAACGCGGCGCGCAGGGGCATGTCTGGGTGCTGCACGGAGGCTGCGAATACGTCGGCTGCATACGCCGCGAACTCCCAAAATGCTGACTCAGTGCAGCCTGCCTCTAATAATAATCACTCCTGTCAGTGTCTGTGGACACTCGGAAATGTATGCAAAGCATACAAGATAAAGTTTTGCAAACACACCAAAATAAAAAAGTAAACACAAAGGCACGTAGGTGAATACTCGAGTCCCCATCTCTCTCTAACAAATGACATTTAAAATCCCCGCGTCTCCCGTATTCCGCTGTAGTGTTGTTAGGTTATGGCTCAAGTGGAAGCAAAACACAGCATGTTAAAGAAGTGTGCACTGCTGCCATTTGCTAAGCTTCCAGCCCAATGGTTAGGGTTACCACCTGTCCCACATAATACATTTTTGTGAGGGACAGTCCCTCTGGCAGTTATTGTGTCCCTACCATAAACCATTATTATAAATGTCAAATGTCCTATGATTGTAGCGGACAGTAATGATGCACTATGTCCCATATTTTATGTAATAGCCCCATACAATATTTATTTTCCTGTATGTATGTAAAATACCTAAACAAGCTACAAGAAACAGACTACAGCAACTAAATGAAATCAGAATAAGCAACTAAACTGCTATAACAATAAGCTTACATTTAGGCATGAAAACTAAAGTACTATCCTTTGTACTGACCGTGTGGGTATGTGTTGTCCTGTAAAAATCTGATGTGTGTCCTAAATGTCCCATTTTGGTCTTATGGCGAAAAGGTGGCAAACTCCTACCAATGGTCAGATTATTCCTTCAATATCTGCCCATTCGGGCGTCCTGGTTCAAGTCGCCCTTTGTCAGGACGCGGGCCCAAAGATGAACAGGTATTAGCCCGGTCTCACTCTACCATGTCATGAAAGATAAGTATTTGCGGTACCTATGTGGAGGAAGCAAGCATGTGGAAGATCAAAAATGGCGTTAGGGTAGTCCTCACAAACCATATTGGTACCAGAGATATGTAGGTACACAATGTTCTGTTGACTCAAAAGCTGCTAAGGGCCATCAAGGAGAGAAGGGATGGATGGTGTGTGTGGAATATGGGGTGGGGTGGGGGGTGATGGGTAATGTAATAATTCCCGCCAAGGGGGGTCTTGGGTTGGGATGCACAATAGGTGAACTGGAGGTGTACGAGGGAGCAGTGGGTGAATCAGAAAGAAAGCCAAACAACAAACATCTTACACATCCACACAATACAACCTGACAGGGCCATACTGTAGAACACAATCCCACAAACATATGAACATTAAAATGTGCGATAGGACACATGTACAGAAACGCATTACTGGCACATACCCACGTAATGGTCTGGCCTGAACTGAGCCATCCAACCCCCAACACACCTGGATGCATAATTGAATACCCATCATCATCCCTCCACAGCACACTCCCTTCCCTGAAATGTCTCACCCCGAAAACCACTCCCAGACTCCTCGGCTGCTTACAGTATGGCGCATGCCACGTACCTCGCACATAGTGACCCCTACTTATATCTAATAGGCAGTCCTTCAATTCCTAGGCAGTCTCCAGGATTGCAGACTATGTATCCCTTTGTATGTATAACCCCACCTCATTTTCATAAAGCCAAAAGAATCGAGGTCATTGGTCCTCACACTTTTTGGATATCCCTCATGGGATAAGTATCTGTTCTAAACATTAGACTTGGTGTTTATGACACAATGTCTCAGGCCTGTAGACATCTGGACACAAGTTGTATGGGTGGTAGTTGTCCACAAGACTGCTCAGCCTCCAGCCGGGTCCCTTCAGAAACCTACTGCACGACCCAGGATTTTCAAAAACACCTGACTGTGATGCATCTCCCCGCCTCCACGCAGCATTATCGGAAATATATACCTCAATTAATTTGCGGTATAGTGGAAGTTCAGATGTAGGGTGATTAAGGTGCTTTTAAAGCAGACGTAAGTAGGGTTACCACCTTCCCACTTTATGGTAGGGACAGTCTCTTTTGGTAGTTGTGTCCTGACCAAAAATAATACAATGGCAAATGTCCTGAGATTGTAGGAAATAATTATGTCAACCATATTTCATGTAACAGTGGTGCATGTAAAATTAGTTTATTTCTGTGCATGTAAAATACCTAAATGTTACAAGAAACTGAATAAGCAACTAAACTCGCTACAAGAATAAGCTTACATTTAGGCAAATAAGTAAAGTTTTAACCTTTGTACTGACCATGGGTACATGTGTCAAGGCCAGTAAAATCTGATGTGTGTCCTGAAAAATGCCCCACTTTGGCCAGCTTGAAAAGGTGGCAACCCTAGGATGGAAGCAGGTATGTGCAGGCAACGATGCATGATGGTATAGGTCTCATAGGTAGGCATTTCAGCTTACTGGCCCTTAGGGCCCATATATATAAGCCAGCCAAAAATGTACCCGCCCCGCTTTCGCCACCCAAGAAATTTATTTTCCTGTGCCCCTGTCAAGCAGAGCCACAGAAGTGATCCCTGGGGTGAATTTCCCATTTCCCATCTGAAGTCATCAAGATTTTTCTTGGAAGAGTGCTAATGAAGAGTTCTTGTTTGACATAGATAGGTAGTATGTTCCAGAGTATGGGAAGTCTCTGGGACAGTGAATCTATCCCTCCAGCATGTTCTGTTTATTGGCTGTGGTGACAAGGTTTAGGTCCCTATGAGCATGTAGGGGCTGGGAGGGGATTGGGATTTCTTTAAGTGGGAGCATGTCCAACAGCTCTGGGTTTGATTATAGCTTTGTATGTTAGGCAGAGATCACCCTGAGTAGGTGAAGTTTATACATGCGATGGAGTAAAAGCTGTCGCTTTTTTTGAGACGGTTCATGCGAGGGGCATCTGTTTGAGGCCAGTAATCCCTTTGTGAGGTATCATTTCTGTGGTCTCTTCCAGTTGTTGTAGATGTTCCTGTGAGGTACATGCCAAAAAGGGGTGCTTTGCCAGGGACCTCTGGGTAATGGGTCTAATGAGTGATGAGTAGAGGGGAACAATGACCTCTTTTTTTCTGGATGAGAATCCTTTTGTGATGAGATGAGCCATGTAGAAGGATTTCCTGACCACTGTGGTGATGTGATTATCAAAGGAGAGACTACTGTCCACCTGTGTCCCAAGGTATGGCAAATGTAAATAAGCATGTAGGTGTATATGCATGTGTATGTACAGACCTATATATATATATATATATATATATATATATGTATATGTGTGTAGATATGAAGAATGAACATGGTCACAATATAGCAGTCATAATGAATGTGAAGGGAAACAGCAGTGTAAACTCCCCGCCAGTGGCTATTTAGTGCTGTTATATCAGGGTTGGCCAGTGGTGAGCACACCTCTATCCCCAACCATACAGGTAGGACATCACTAAAAGTGGAACTATTCGATGTCACCGCTGCTAAGTCTGACTTTCAACTAGGACAGGGCAGTCCCGTCCCCAGTCAGACAAGCCTAAACCCGATGATCAAGCATGAACACCCTGGAACAATCAAATACATGTATGTGCCAGGCTTTGGAGGTATGAATATACTTGGAGTGAGTCAACATGCAGCATGGGTCCAGAGCAGTAGGGAATGGCGTGATGTGTAGTAGTGTGCAGTTTTCCCAACAGGAAAAATGGATGCCTGCTGTGTAAGTAAAGTGTTGAGGCGCAGTGTTCGGGTAACTGGTGAACCATGGGTATAAGCATATAAATGAAGCAGAACACCAATAGTGTAGTGGTTATATTATTCGCTTAACGAACAGGCAGTATCCAGTTCAAGTTTGACTGTAGCTAATATCATTTTCCTTTAGAATGAATGTCGCCGCCTGCTGTAAAATCGTACATTTAAACATGTAAAAGTGAATGTGTGTATCGTGATGTGGACTATTAATAGATCCTTTTCAATCAAAGTGGTACTTGTCATAATGAATAAGGGCACAAGTAGCACATGTAATAAGCATCAGTAAACAGATGTAATGCACAGTAAGAACATCATACCAAGGCGACGCTCGCGCTGTGGGTGTAAGCAGCTCTGTGCATAGGAAATGTATGTTTTTATGTACAGATGTAATATATATATATATATTCTATATGTATATACCTATATATATATATATATATATACTCTATATATATATATATATATATATATATATATATATATATATATATATATATATAGTAGTATAGTATATATATATATATATATGTATACATATATATATATATATATATATATATATTATTATTTATATATATATATATATATATATATATATATATATATATATATTTATATATACATACAGTTGTTACTATATATATATATATATATATATATATATATATACACACACACATACACACGCACAGGCCACACACACACACACACACACACACATCACACACACACACACACACACACAAACACACACACACACACACACATATGTGTATATAGACATATATCTACAAAACATGAAGAAAAAAATATATATATATATATATATATATATATATATATATATATATATATATATATATATATATATATGAAGAATGAACGTCAAAACAATAAAGCATACACAAGGGATGTGAAGGGTATCAAGAGCAAATATGGTATTATATAGTGCTGTCAGCTTATGTCATAAAAAGCTGCCCGGGAGTGAGCAGAGCACCGCTACTCATACCACAGGCAGGGTTTTACCAGTGGGAGTAATATCGTTGAATTGTTAAGTCTACTTTACACACAGACAGAATGTAGTCCATGTTGGGACCACCAAAATGTGTAAAGCACAAATGGCCGTAATCCATAATCCCAGGAAAGGCACATATGTGCAAATATGCATGGCAGGAGACCCTGTCAGTACAAGAGGTGGGACAAAATGTGTGCAGGGCCCCAAATTCTCTGGAGAGGGCGACGTGTAAAGGTGTGTCATGGCTGCAATAACAAGTGGATAATGGATGTTACGCATGTAAATTCAACACAGGTGGGGTGGAGGAACTATGGGTATGCAATTGGCGGGATCCAGGCATGCCAGGGTTGGATGGCCGGGTTCCAATGGACTGCCCCGTTGAAGTCAGCTAGTTCATAATAGGTATATATACATACACACATGCAGACAACAATATGTTAAAGTACATTCTCTGTAACACATGCATTCCATTTGCTGACATAAATAACAATAGGAAATGTGCACATACAAACATCAATGACATGTAGATGGAATAATAGGCTGTACAGAAGAGGGACGGGTCGAATCACACTGTATCACATTCCAATTACCATCGGTAATCCGTACATGAACATATTGTGACATCTGTCTGCTGTATAACCTGCTAAATATCGATTATGGGGAAGATAACTGGGAAAGTGAAGTGTCGTGTCATAATGAATAAGTGCACTAGTATGCTAAGTGAAGCATATATAAACACCATTACGCATGTGTAAGTGCATGAGTGGGGAATTATTGAGCTTACAGGACACACAGATGTGTATATATATATATGTACATATATGTGTGTGTGTGTGTGTGTGTATATATATACATATATGTGTGTGTGTGTGTGTGTGTGTGTGTGTGTGTATATATATTATATTATATATATATATATATATATATATATATATATATAGATAGATAGATAGATATATAGCTTGTGAAAGACATATATATACACACACATATGCTATATATATATGTGTGTGTGTGTGTGTGTGTGTGTGTGTGTGTGTGTGTGTGTGATTCATAGAGATATACAGCTATGACAGGAAAAAAAAGCAATAAGCTTACGAAATGACATTTGTTCACAGGCTATGGCAATGGGAAGTGAGCCCAGGCAAGACACATGACACGCGAAAGATGCCCTTTTTTCCACCCCCACAGCCAGACATGGGAACTACACACAAGCACAGTGTCCACTGCTCCCCAGACCACAAGCAGGATGCACCCGGGGTGGGGGGACACAGTAAACCCGTGGATCCTAATCATGGAACACATACTGGGGCATCCCTTGTGGGACACTCCAAAAATTGGCCAAACCATGGAATGCGATAGATTGTCCATTTTGTCCACGGTGTATACAGACTCAGAATAAAAGGGTGGGTAACCCAGATTACCTTGGGCGGCTGAGACAATTGCATGAAATGGGTCCCATGAAGTGGGAGAGTTGGCAGTGTGTAGTGT
>NW_025049303.1:0-13081 GCF_019279795.1 Protopterus annectens | reverse complement strand
GTGCAGATAAAAGGTACTTAAATTCTCATACGTCCAGTTGAATACAGCTAGATCTTAGCCGGCCAAAGCTGAAGTTTTTAAGCAGAAAATATCCCTAAATGTACCACTTAAATAAACACTGACAGGCTATCAATGACTGAGACTTCCCCAACCTGTAATTACTAACAGCAATAAAATCTAACAAGCACTAACTGACAAAACAGAGTCCAAACTTCCAGTTCAGTTAAAATTCAATGTAACACAAATAACTCAATTAAAATGCCATATTATTTGAAAAATGTGCAGATAAAAGGTACTTAAATTCTCTTATATGTCCCGATGAGTACAGCTAGATCTTAGCCGGCTGAAGCTGAAGTTTTTAAGCAGAAAATATTTCTAATGTACGACTTAAATAGGCAGTGACAGGCTATCAATGAATGAGACTTCCCCCACCTGCAATTACTAAAAGCAATAAAATCTAGCAAGCACTAACTGACAAAACAGAGTCAAAACTTCCAGTTCAGTTAATATTCAATGTAACACAAATAATTCAATTCAAATGCCGCATTATTTGAAAAAGGTGCAGATAAAAGGTACTTAATTTCTCTTATATATCCAGTCGAATACAGCTAGATGTTAGCCGGCCAAAGCTGAAGTTTTTAAGCAGACAATATTCCTAAATGTACCAGCTAAATAGGCAGTGACAGGCTATTAATGAATGGGACTTCCCCCACCTGCAATTACTAACAGCAATAAAATCTAGCAAGCACTAACTGAAAAAAAGAGTGAAAACTTCCAGTTCAGTTAATATTCAATGTAACACAAATAACTCAATTTAAATGCCATATTATTTGAAAAATGTGCAGATAAAGGGTACATAAATTCTCTTATACGTCAAGTTGAATACAGCTAGATCTTAGCCGGCCAAATCTGAAATTTTTAAGAAGAAAATATTCCTAAATATACCACTTAAATAGGCAGTGACAGGCTATTAATGAATGAGACGTCCCCGCCTGCAATTACTAACAGCAATAAAATGTAGTAAGCACTAACTGACAAAACAGAGTCCAAACTTCCAGTTCAGTTAATATTCAATGTAACACAAATAACTCAATTTAAATGCGTATTATTTGAAAAATTTGCAGATAAAAGGTACTTAATTTCTCTTACATGTCCAGTTGAATACAGCTAGGTCTTAGACGGCCAAAGCTGAAGTTTTTAAGCAAAAAATATTCCTAAATGTACCACTTAAATAGGAAGTGACAGGCTATCAATGAATGAGACTTCCCCCACCTGCAATTACTAACAGCAATAAAATCTAGCAAGCACTAAATGACAAAACAGAGTCAAAACTTCCAGTTCAGTTAATATTTAATGTAAAACAAATAACTCAATTTAAATATTGTATTATTTGACAAATGTGGAGATAAAAGGTACTTAAATTCTCCTCTAGGTCCAGCTGATTACAGCTAGATCTTAGCCGGCCAAAGCTGTAGTTGTTAAGCAAAACATATTCCTAAATGTACCATTTCAATAGGCAGTGACAGGCTATCAATGAATGAGACTTCCCCCACCTGCAATTACTAACAGCAATAAAATCTAGCAAGCACTAACTGAAAAAACAGAGTCAAAACTTCCAATTTAGTTAATATACAATGTAACACAAATAACTCAATTTAAATGCTGTATTATTTGAAAAATGTGCAGATAAAAGGTACTTAAATTCTCTTATACATCCAGTTGAATACAGCTAGATGTTAGCCGGCCAAAGTTGAAGTTTTTATGCAGAAAATATTCCTAAATGTAACACCTAAATAGGCAGTGACTGGCTATCAACGAATAAGACTTCCCCCGCCTGCAATTACTAACAACAATAAAATCTAGCAAGCACTAACTGACAAAACAGAGTCAAAACTTCCAGTTCAGTTTATATTTAATGTAACACAAATAACTCAATTTAAATGCCGTATTATTTGAAAAATGTGGAGAAAATAGGTACTTAAATTCTCTCATATGTCCAGTTGAATACACCTTGATCTTTGCCGGCTAAAGCTGAAGTTTTTAAGCAGACAATATTCCTAAATATATCACTTAAATAGGCAGTGACAGGCTATTAATGAATGAGACTTCCCCCTCCTGCAATTATTAACAGCAATATAATCTAGCAAGCACTAACTGACAAAACAGAGTCAAAATGTCCAGTTCAGTTAATATTCAATGTAACACAAATATCTCAATTTAAATGCTGTATTATTTGAAAAATGTGCAGATAAAAGGTACTTAAATTCTCTTATAAGTCCAGCTGAATACAGCTAGATCTTAGCGGGCCAAAGCTGAAGTTTTTAAGCAGAAAATATTCCTAAATGTACCACTTAAATGGGCAGTGACAGGCTATCAATGAATGAGACTTCCCCCGCCTACAATTACTAACAGCAATAAAATCTAGAAAGCACTAACTGACAAAACAGAGTCAAAACTTCCAGTTCAGTTAATATTCAATGTAACGCAAATAACTCAATTTAAATGCCATATTATTTGAAAAATGTGCAGATAAAAGGTACTTAAATTCTCTTATATGTTCTGTTGAATACAGCTAGAGCTTAGCCAGCCAAAGCTGACGTTTATAAGCAGAAAATATTCTTAAATGTACCACTTAAATAGGCAGTGAAAGGCTATCAATGACTGAGACTTCCCCCTGCCTGCAATTAGTAAAAGCAATAAAATCTAGCAAGCACTAACTGACAAAACAGACTCCAAACTTCCAGTTCAGTTAGTATTCAATGTAACACAAATAATTCAATTTAAATGCCGTATTATTTGAAAAATGTGCAGATAAAAGGTATTTAATTTCTCTTATATATCCAGTTGAATACAGCTAGATGTTAGTCGGCCAAAGCTGAAGTTTTTAAGCAGAAAATATTCCTAAATGTACCACTTAAATAGGCAGTGACAGGCTATCAATGAACGGGACTCCCACCTGCAATTACTAAGAGTTATAAAATCTAGCAAGCACTAGCTAACAAAACAGAGTGAAAACTTCCAGTTCAATTAATATTCAATATAACACAAATCACTCAATTTAAATGCGGTATTATTTGAAAAATGTGCAGATAAAAGGTACTTAAATTCTCTAATACGTAAAGTTGAATACAGGTAGATCTTAACGGGCCAAAGCTGAAGGTTGTAAGCAGAAAATATTCCTAAATGTACCACTTAAATAGGCATTGACAGGCTATCAATGAATGAAACTTCCCCCAACTGCAATTACTAACAGCAAAAAAATCTATCAAGCACTAACTGATAAAACAAAGTCAAAACTTCCATTTCAATTAATATTCAATGTAACATAAATAACTCAATTTAAATGCCATATTATTTGAAAAATGTGCAGATAAAAGGTACTTAAATTCTCTTATACATCCAGTTGAATACAGCTAGATCTTTGATGGCCAAAGCTGAACTTTTTATGCAGAAAATATTTCTAAATGTACCACTTAAATAGGCAGTGACAGGCTATCAATGAATGAGACTTTCCCCACCTGCAATTACTAATAGCAATAAAATCTAGGAAGCACTAACTGACAAAACAGAGTCAAAACTTCCAGTTCAGTTAATATTCAATGTGACACAAATAACTACACTTAAATGCTGTATTATTTGAAAAATGTGCAGATAAAAGGTACTTAAATTCTCATACGTCCAGTTGAATACAGCTAGATCTTAGCCGGCCAAAGCTGAAGTTTTTAAGCAGAAAATATCCCTAAATGTACCACTTAAATAAACACTGACAGGCTATCAATGACTGAGACTTCCCAACCTGTAATTACTAACAGCAATAAAATCTAACAAGCACTAACTGACAAAACAGAGTCCAAACTTCCAGTTCAGTTAAAATTCAATGTAACACAAATAACTCAATTAAAATGCCATATTATTTGAAAAATGTGCAGATAAAAGGTACTTAAATTCTCTTATATGTCCCGATGAGTACAGCTAGATCTTAGCCGGCTGAAGCTGAAGTTTTTAAGCAGAAAATATTTCTAATGTACGACTTAAATAGGCAGTGACAGGCTATCAATGAATGAGACTTCCCCCACCTGCAATTACTAAAAGCAATAAAATCTAGCAAGCACTAACTGACAAAACAGAGTCAAAACTTCCAGTTCAGTTAATATTCAATGTAACACAAATAATTCAATTCAAATGCCGCATTATTTGAAAAAGGTGCAGATAAAAGGGACTTAATTTCTCTTATATATTGAGTCAAATACAGCTAGATGTTAGCCGGCCAATGCTGAAGTTTATAAGCAGACAATATTCCTAAATGTACCAGTTAAATAGGCAGTGACAGGCTATTAATGAATGGGACTTCCCCCACCTGCAATTACTAACAGCAATAAAATCTAGCAAGCACTAACTGAAAAAAAATAGTGAAAACTTCCAGTTCAGTTAATATTCAATGTAACACAAATAACTCAATTTAAATGCCATATTATTTGAAAAATGTGCAGATAAAGGGTACATAAATTCTCTTATACGTCAAGTTGAATACAGCTAGATCTTAGCCGGCCAAATCTGAAATTTTTAAGAAGAAAATATTCCTAAATATACCACTTAAATAGGCAGTGACAGGCTATTAATGAATGAGACGTCCCCGCCTGCAATTACTAACAGCAATAAAATGTAGTAAGCACTAACTGACAAAACAGAGTCCAAACTTCCAGTTCAGTTAATATTCAATGTAACACAAATAACTCAATTTAAATGCGTATTATTTGAAAAATTTGCAGATAAAAGGTACTTAATTTCTCTTACATGTCCAGTTGAATACAGCTAGGTCTTAGACGGCCAAAGCTGAAGTTTTTAAGCAAAAAATATTCCTAAATGTACCACTTAAATAGGAAGTGACAGGCTATCAATGAATGAGACTTCCCCCACCTGCAATTACTAACAGCAATAAAATCTAGCAAGCACTAAATGACAAAACAGAGTCAAAACTTCCAGTTCAGTTAATATTTAATGTAAAACAAATAACTCAATTTAAATATTGTATTATTTGACAAATGTGGAGATAAAAGGTACTTAAATTCTCCTCTAGGTCCAGCTGATTACAGCTAGATCTTAGCCGGCCAAAGCTGTAGTTGTTAAGCAAAACATATTCCTAAATGTACCATTTCAATAGGCAGTGACAGGCTATCAATGAATGAGACTTCCCCCACCTGCAATTACTAACAGCAATAAAATCTAGCAAGCACTAACTTAAAAACAGAGTCAAAACTTCCAATTTAGTTAATATACAATGTAACACAAATAACTCAATTTAAATGCTGTATTATTTGAAAAATGTGCAGATAAAAGGTACTTAAATTCTCTTATACATCCAGTTGAATACAGCTAGATGTTAGCTGCCAAAGTTGAAGTTTTTATGCAGAAAATATTCCTAAATGTAACACCTAAATAGGCAGTGACTGGCTATCAACGAATAAGACTTCCCCCGCCTGCAATTACTAACAACAATAAAATCTAGCAAGCACTAACTGACAAAACAGAGTCAAAACTTCCAGTTCAGTTTATATTTAATGTAACACAAATAACTCAATTTAAATGCCGTATTATTTGAAAAATGTGGAGAAAATAGGTACTTAAATTCTCTCATATGTCCAGTTGAATACACCTTGATCTTTGCCGGCTAAAGCTGAAGTTTTTAAGCAGACAATATTCCTAAATATATCACTTAAATAGGCAGTGACAGGCTATTAATGAATGAGACTTCCCCCTCCTGCAATTATTAACAGCAATATAATCTAGCAAGCACTAACTGACAAAACAGAGTCAAAACGTCCAGTTCAGTTAATATTCAATGTAACACAAATATCTCAATTTAAATGCTGTATTATTTGAAAAATGTGCAGATAAAAGGTACTTAAATTCTCTTATAAGTCCAGCTGAATACAGCTAGATCTTAGCGGGCCAAAGCTGAAGTTTTTAAGCAGAAAATATTCCTAAATGTACCACTTAAATGGGCAGTGACAGGCTATCAATGAATGAGACTTCCCCCGCCTACAATTACTAACAGCAATAAAATCTAGAAAGCACTAACTGACAAAACAGAGTCAAAACTTCCAGTTCAGTTAATATTCAATGTAACATAAATAACTCAATTTAAATGCCATATTATTTGAAAAATGTGCAGATAAAAGGTACTTAAATTCTCTTATATGTTCTGTTGAATACAGCTAGAGCTTAGCCAGCCAAAGCTGACGTTTATAAGCAGAAAATATTCTTAAATGTACCACTTAAATAGGCAGTGAAAGGCTATCAATGACTGAGACTTCCCCCTGCCTGCAATTAGTAAAAGCAATAAAATCTAGCAAGCACTAACTGACAAAACAGACTCCAAACTTCCAGTTCAGTTAGTATTCAATGTAACACAAATAATTCAATTTAAATGCCGTATTATTTGAAAAATGTGCAGATAAAAGGTATTTAATTTCTCTTATATATCCAGTTGAATACAGCTAGATGTTAGTCGGCCAAAGCTGAAGTTTTTAAGCAGAAAATATTCCTAAATGTACCACTTAAATAGGCAGTGACAGGCTATCAATGAACGGGACTCCCACCTGCAATTACTAAGAGTTATAAAATCTAGCAAGCACTAGCTAACAAAACAGAGTGAAAACTTCCAGTTCAATTAATATTCAATATAACACAAATCACTCAATTTAAATGCGGTATTATTTGAAAAATGTGCAGATAAAAGGTACTTAAATTCTCTAATACGTAAAGTTGAATACAGGTAGATCTTAACGGGCCAAAGCTGAAGGTTGTAAGCAGAAAATATTCCTAAATGTACCACTTAAATAGGCATTGACAGGCTATCAATGAATGAAACTTCCCCCAACTGCAATTACTAACAGCAAAAAAATCTATCAAGCACTAACTGATAAAACAAAGTCAAAACTTCCATTTCAATTAATATTCAATGTAACATAAATAACTCAATTTAAATGCCATATTATTTGAAAAATGTGCAGATAAAAGGTACTTAAATTCTCTTATACATCCAGTTGAATACAGCTAGATCTTTGATGGCCAAAGCTGAACTTTTTATGCAGAAAATATTTCTAAATGTACCACTTAAATAGGCAGTGACAGGCTATCAATGAATGAGACTTTCCCCACCTGCAATTACTAATAGCAATAAAATCTAGGAAGCACTAACTGACAAAACAGAGTCAAAACTTCCAGTTCAGTTAATATTCAATGTGACACAAATAACTACACTTAAATGCTGTATTATTTGAAAAATGTGCAGATAAAAGGTACTTAAATTCTCATACGTCCAGTTGAATACAGCTAGATCTTAGCCGGCCAAAGCTGAAGTTTTTAAGCAGAAAATATCCCTAAATGTACCACTTAAATAAACACTGACAGGCTATCAATGACTGAGACTTCCCCAACCTGTAATTACTAACAGCAATAAAATCTAACAAGCACTAACTGACAAAACAGAGTCCAAACTTCCAGTTCAGTTAAAATTCAATGTAACACAAATAACTCAATTAAAATGCCATATTATTTGAAAAATGTGCAGATAAAAGGTACTTAAATTCTCTTATATGTCCCGATGAGTACAGCTAGATCTTAGCCGGCTGAAGCTGAAGTTTTTAAGCAGAAAATATTTCTAATGTACGACTTAAATAGGCAGTGACAGGCTATCAATGAATGAGACTTCCCCCACCTGCAATTACTAAAAGCAATAAAATCTAGCAAGCACTAACTGACAAAACAGAGTCAAAACTTCCAGTTCAGTTAATATTCAATGTAACACAAATAATTCAATTCAAATGCCGCATTATTTGAAAAAGGTGCAGATAAAAGGGACTTAATTTCTCTTATATATTGAGTCAAATACAGCTAGATGTTAGCCGGCCAATGCTGAAGTTTTTAAGCAGAAAATATTCCTAAATGTACCAGTTAAATAGGCAGTGACAGGCTATTAATGAATGGGACTTCCCCCACCTGCAATTACTAACAGCAATAAAATCTAGCAAGCACTAACTGAAAAAAAATAGTGAAAACTTCCAGTTCAGTTAATATTCAATGTAACACAAATAACTCAATTTAAATGCCATATTATTTGAAAAATGTGCAGATAAAGGGTACATAAATTCTCTTATACGTCAAGTTGAATACAGCTAGATCTTAGCCGGCCAAATCTGAAATTTTTAAGAAGAAAATATTCCTAAATATACCACTTAAATAGGCAGTGACAGGCTATTAATGAATGAGACGTCCCCGCCTGCAATTACTAACAGCAATAAAATGTAGTAAGCACTAACTGACAAAACAGAGTCCAAACTTCCAGTTCAGTTAATATTCAATGTAACACAAATAACTCAATTTAAATGCGTATTATTTGAAAAATTTGCAGATAAAAGGTACTTAATTTCTCTTACATGTCCAGTTGAATACAGCTAGGTCTTAGACGGCCAAAGCTGAAGTTTTTAAGCAAAAAATATTCCTAAATGTACCACTTAAATAGGAAGTGACAGGCTATCAATGAATGAGACTTCCCCCACCTGCAATTACTAACAGCAATAAAATCTAGCAAGCACTAAATGACAAAACAGAGTCAAAACTTCCAGTTCAGTTAATATTTAATGTAAAACAAATAACTCAATTTAAATATTGTATTATTTGACAAATGTGGAGATAAAAGGTACTTAAATTCTCCTCTAGGTCCAGCTGATTACAGCTAGATCTTAGCCGGCCAAAGCTGTAGTTGTTAAGCAAAACATATTCCTAAATGTACCATTTCAATAGGCAGTGACAGGCTATCAATGAATGAGACTTCCCCCACCTGCAATTACTAACAGCAATAAAATCTAGCAAGCACTAACAAAACAGAGTCAAAACTTCCAATTTAGTTAATATACAATGTAACACAAATAACTCAATTTAAATGCTGTATTATTTGAAAAATGTGCAGATAAAAGGTACTTAAATTCTCTTATACATCCAGTTGAATACAGCTAGATGTTAGCTGCCAAAGTTGAAGTTTTTATGCAGAAAATATTCCTAAATGTAACACCTAAATAGGCAGTGACTGGCTATCAACGAATAAGACTTCCCCCGCCTGCAATTACTAACAACAATAAAATCTAGCAAGCACTAACTGACAAAACAGAGTCAAAACTTCCAGTTCAGTTTATATTTAATGTAACACAAATAACTCAATTTAAATGCCGTATTATTTGAAAAATGTGGAGAAAATAGGTACTTAAATTCTCTCATATGTCCAGTTGAATACACCTTGATCTTTGCCGGCTAAAGCTGAAGTTTTTAAGCAGACAATATTCCTAAATATATCACTTAAATAGGCAGTGACAGGCTATTAATGAATGAGACTTCCCCCTCCTGCAATTATTAACAGCAATATAATCTAGCAAGCACTAACTGACAAAACAGAGTCAAAATGTCCAGTTCAGTTAATATTCAATGTAACACAAATATCTCAATTTAAATGCTGTATTATTTGAAAAATGTGCAGATAAAAGGTACTTAAATTCTCTTATAAGTCCAGCTGAATACAGCTAGATCTTAGCGGGCCAAAGCTGAAGTTTTTAAGCAGAAAATATTCCTAAATGTACCACTTAAATGGGCAGTGACAGGCTATCAATGAATGAGACTTCCCCCGCCTACAATTACTAACAGCAATAAAATCTAGAAAGCACTAACTGACAAAACAGAGTCAAAACTTCCAGTTCAGTTAATATTCAATGTAACGCAAATAACTCAATTTAAATGCCATATTATTTGAAAAATGTGCAGATAAAAGGTACTTAAATTCTCTTATATGTTCTGTTGAATACAGCTAGAGCTTAGCCAGCCAAAGCTGACGTTTATAAGCAGAAAATATTCTTAAATGTACCACTTAAATAGGCAGTGAAAGGCTATCAATGACTGAGACTTCCCCCTGCCTGCAATTAGTAAAAGCAATAAAATCTAGCAAGCACTAACTGACAAAACAGACTCCAAACTTCCAGTTCAGTTAGTATTCAATGTAACACAAATAATTCAATTTAAATGCCGTATTATTTGAAAAATGTGCAGATAAAAGGTATTTAATTTCTCTTATATATCCAGTTGAATACAGCTAGATGTTAGTCGGCCAAAGCTGAAGTTTTTAAGCAGAAAATATTCCTAAATGTACCACTTAAATAGGCAGTGACAGGCTATCAATGAACGGGACTCCCACCTGCAATTACTAAGAGTTATAAAATCTAGCAAGCACTAGCTAACAAAACAGAGTGAAAACTTCCAGTTCAATTAATATTCAATATAACACAAATCACTCAATTTAAATGCGGTATTATTTGAAAAATGTGCAGATAAAAGGTACTTAAATTCTCTAATACGTAAAGTTGAATACAGGTAGATCTTAACGGGCCAAAGCTGAAGGTTGTAAGCAGAAAATATTCCTAAATGTACCACTTAAATAGGCATTGACAGGCTATCAATGAATGAAACTTCCCCCAACTGCAATTACTAACAGCAAAAAAATCTATCAAGCACTAACTGATAAAACAAAGTCAAAACTTCCATTTCAATTAATATTCAATGTAACATAAATAACTCAATTTAAATGCCATATTATTTGAAAAATGTGCAGATAAAAGGTACTTAAATTCTCTTATACATCCAGTTGAATACAGCTAGATCTTTGATGGCCAAAGCTGAAGTTTTTATGCAGAAAATATCCCTAAATGTACCACTTAAATAGGCAGTGACAGGCTATCAATGAATGAGACTTTCCCCACCTGCAATTACTAATAGCAATAAAATCTAGGAAGCACTAACTGACAAAACAGAGTCAAAACTTCCAGTTCAGTTAATATTCAATGTGACACAAATAACTATACTTAAATGCTGTATTATTTGAAAAATGTGCAGATAAAAGGTACTTAAATTCTCATATGTCCAGTTGAATACAGCTAGATCTTAGCCGGCCAAAGCTGAAGTTTTAAGCAGAAAATAGACCTAAATGTACCACTTAAATAGGCAGTGACAGGCTATCAATGACTGAGACTTCCCCCACCTGTAATTACTAACAGCAATAAAATCTAGCAAGCACTAACTGACAAAACAGAGTCCAAACTTCCAGTTCAGTTAATATTCAATGTAACACAAATAACTCAATTAAAATGCCATATTATTTGAAAAATGTGCAGATAAAAGGTACTTAAATTCTCTTATATGTCCCGATGAGTACAGCTAGATCTTAGCCGGCTGAAGCTGAAGTTTTTAAGCAGAAAATATTTCTAATGTACGACTTAAATAGGCAGTGACAGGCTATCAATGAATGAGACTTCCCCCACCTGCAATTACTAAAAGCAATAAAATCTAGCAAGCACTAACTGACAAAACAGAGTCAAAACTTCCAGTTCAGTTAATATTCAATGTAACACAAATAATTCAATTCAAATGCCGCATTATTTGAAAAAGGTGCAGATAAAAGGTACTTAATTTCTCTTATATATCCAGTCGAATACAGCTAGATGTTAGCCGGCCAAAGCTGAAGTTTTTAAGCAGAAAATATTCCTAAATGTACCAGTTAAATAGGCAGTGACAGGCTATTAATGAATGGGACTTCCCCCACCTGCAATTACTAACAGCAATAAAATCTAGCAAGCACTAACTGAAAAAAAAGAGTGAAAACTTCCAGTTCAGTTAATATTCAATGTAACACAAATAACTCAATTTAAATGCCATATTATTTGAAAAATGTGCAGATAAAGGGTACATAAATTCTCCTATACGTCCAGTTGAATACAGCTAGATCTTAGCCGGCCAAAGCTGAATTTTTAAGCAGAAAATATTCCTAAATATACCACTTAAATACGCAGTGACAGGCTATTAATGAATGAGACGTCCCCGCCTGCAATTACTAACAGCAATAAAATCTAGTAAGCACTAACTGACAAAACAGAGTCCAAACTTCCAGTTCAGTTAATATTCAATGTAACACAAATAACTCAATTTAAATGCGGTATTATTTGAAAAATGTGCAGATAAAAGGTACTTCATTTCTCTTACATTTCCAGTTGAATACAGCTAGATCTTAGCAAGCCAAAGCTGAAGTTTTAAAGCAAAAAATATTCCTAAATGTACCACTTAAATAGGCAGTGACAGGCTATCAATGAATGAGACTTCCCCCACCTGCAATTACTAACAGCAATAAAATCTAGCAAGCACTAAATGACAAAACAGAGTCAAAACTTCCAGTTCAGTTAATATTTAATGTAAAACAAATAACTCAATTTAAATATTGTATTATTTGACAAATGTGCAGATAAAAGGTACTTAAATTCTCCTATACGTCCAGTTGATTACAGCTAGATCTTAGCTGGCCAAAGCTGTCGTTTTTAAGCAGAAAATATTCCTAAATGTACCATTTAAATAGGCAGTGACAGGCTATCAATGAATGAGACTTCCCCACCTGCAATTACTAACAGCAATAAAATCTAGCAAGCACTAACTGACAAAACAGAGTCAAAACTTCCAGTTCAGTTAATATTCAATGTAACACAAATAACTCAATTTAAATGCTGTATTATTTGAAAAATGTGCAGATAAAAGGTACTTAAATTCTCTTATACATCCAGTTGAATACAGCTAGATCTTAGCCGGCCAAAGCTGAAGTTTTTAAGCAGAAAATATTCCTAAATGTAACACTTAAATAGGCAGTGACAGGCTATCAATGAATGAGACTTCCCCGCCTGCAATTACTAACAACAATAAAATCTAGCAAGCACTAACTGACAAAACAGAGTCAAAACTTCCAGTTCAGTTAATATTCAATGTAACACAAATAACTCAATTTAAATGCTGTATTATTTGAAAAATGTGCAGATAAAAGGTACTTAAATTCTCTTATATGTCCAGTTGAATACAGCTAGATCTTAGCCGGCCAAAGCTGAAGTTTTTAAGCAGAAAATATTCCTAAATATACCACTTAAATAGGCAGTGACAGGCTATCAATGAATGAGACTTCCCCGCCTGCAATTACTAACAGCAATAAAATCTAGTAAGCACTAAC
>NW_025049302.1:0-4772 GCF_019279795.1 Protopterus annectens | reverse complement strand
GGGAAAAAAACCTTTTTTTGATCTTTTTGCCCACTTTTTCAAATAATACAGCATTTTAATTGATTTATTTGTGTTTGCAATTTGAATTTTTAATTTACAATGAACTTTTGGAAATTTTTCTTTAAAACTCTGTTTTTAAAAAAAAAAGGGGGTTTTAAAAATTTTTTTGTTTTTTTTTAGAATTTTATTTGCCTTTTTTATTTATTTTGCAGGTGGGGGTAATTTCATTTATTGATATCCTGTCACTGCTTACATAAGTGGAACATTCTGAAATATTTTCTGCTTAAAACCTCAGCTTTGGCCGGCTAAGATCTAGCTGCATTCAACTGGACATATAAGAGAATTTAAGTTCCTTTTTTCTGCATTTTTCAAATAATACAGCATTTTAATGGATTTATTTGTGTTGCTTAAATATTAACTGAACTGGAAGTCTTGACTTGTTTTTGGTTTTGGGCCAGATAATTGCTGTTTCAATGACTATAAGTCAATTAAGTACCTTTACTGCACTTTTAATTACAGCATTTTAATTTCCTTTATTTGTGTTGAATTGAATATTAACTGCACTGAAAGTTTTGAATCTGTTTTTTCAGATAGTGCTTGCTAGAATTGTATTGCCTGTTAGTAGTTGCAGGAAGGGGTAGTCTCATTCATTTATATACTGTCACTTCCTATTTAAGTGGTACATTTTGAAATATTTTCTGCTTAAAACCTCAGCTTTGGCCTGCTAAGATTTAGCTGTATTCAACTGAACGTATTAGATAATTTAAATACCTTTTATCTGCACTTTTTTACAAATAATACCGCATTTTAATTGATTTATTTGTGTTGCATTGAATATTAACTGAACTGGAAGTTTTGACTCTGTTTTTTCAGTTAGTGCCATTAGAATTGTATTGTCTGTTAGTACTGCAGGTGAGTGTAGTTCATTCATTATCCTGTCACCGCCTAATTAAGTGGTACATTTTAAACATTTTCACTAAACCTCAGCTTTCGTTTACTAAGACTAGAAGGTGTATTCAATGACATAAGAGAATTCTAAGAACCTTTATCTGTAATTCTTTTTCAAATAATAGCATTTTAATGGATTTATTTGTGTTACTTTGAATATTTATTGAATCCGTAAAGTCTGACTCAGTTTTTCAGTTAATGTTTCAGAATTGTATTGTCTGTTAGTACCATGTATGGGAATCATTCATTGACATATCCACGTTTATTTAAGTAGTACATTTGAATTATTATTTTCTGCTTAAAACCACAGCATTGTCCGCTAAGACTAGCTGTATTCAAGTGGACGGTAAGAATTTGGCACCTTTATCTGCAATTTTTTTCGAATAATACATATTTTAACTGATTTATTTTCTTGTTGCATTGACGAATAACCAGAACTAAGTCTTGACTTGTTTTTCAGTTAGTGTTTGCATACTCATTGCCTGTTGAAATTACAGGTGGGAGTAGTCTCATTCATTGATATCCTGTAATTGCCTTTTTAATTTACATTTTGAAATATTTTCTGCTTAAAACCTCAGTTTTGGGGGTTAAGATTTAGCTGTATTCAACTTTACATATATGTGAGTTTAAGTACCTTTTATTTGCACTTTTTTGAAATAATACAGCATTTTAAATTTGGATTTTTTGTGTTGCTTTGAATTTAAACTGAAGTGGAAGTCTTGACTTTTTTTTTTTCAGTTAGTGTTTGCTAAAATTTTTATTGCCTGTTAGAATTGCAGGCAGGGTAGTCTCATTCATTAATATCCTGTAAATGCCTTTTTAATTGGTACTTTTGAAATATTTTCTGCTTAAAACCTCAGTTTTGGGCCCGGGTTAAGATCTAGCTGTATTCAACGGGAAATAAAGAAATTAAAGCCCTTTTATCTGCTTTTTTTCCAAATAATACAGCTTTTTAAATTTGGATTTTTTGTGTTGCTTTGAATATTGACAGAAGTGGAAGTCTTGACTCTGTTTTTTTCAATTACTGTTGCTAGAATTTTATTGCCTGTTAGAAATTGCAGGTGGGGGTAGTCTCATTCATTGATATCCTGTCATGGACTTTTTAAGTGGTACATTTTGAAATATTTTCTGCTTAAAACCTCAGCTTTGGCCGCTAAGATCTAGCTGTTTTCCCAACTGGAGTATAAAAAAATTTAATTTCCTTTTACCCGCACTTTTTTCGAATAATACAGCATTTTAATTGATTTTTTGTGTTGCATTAAAATTTAAAATTTTTTTTAAAAATTTTTTTTGGAATTGGGAAGGGGGTTTTATTTTTTTTCCCTTTTATGCTTTTTGGGGAATTTTTAAAAATTTCCTGTTAAAATTCGGGCCGGGGGAAGTCTCCATTAAATTGAAAAAATTTTCCTTTTTACTCCCTTTTTTTAAATTAAAATTTTAAATTTTTATTTTTTTGCTTAAAAACCTCAAGGTTTTTTTTTATTTGGGGCTAAAAATTTTACCCTTTTATTTCAAGGATTTTTAAAAAGAATTTAAGTTTTTTTTTTGTTATTTTTCAAAAATCAGCTTTTAATTAAAATTTTTTGTTTTGAATTGAAAGGGGTTAACTAACTTTAAGTCTTACCTTTTTTTTTTTTTGTTTTTTGTTTAAAATTTTAGGGGCCTGTTAGTTTATTCAAGGAGGTTTAAGTCTTTTTATTGATTTTCCTTACCCCTTTTAAGGGGTTTTTTTTGGGGAAATATTTTCGGGGCAAAAACCTGTTTTTTCTTAGTTTGCTAGAATTTTATTGTTTAGTAATTGCAGGCAGAGGTAGTCTCATTCATTGATATCCTGTCATTACCTATTTAAGTGGTAATTTTGAAATATTTTCTGCTTAAAACATCAGCTTTAGTGAGCTAAGATCTAGCTGTATTCAACTGGATATAAAGAATTTAAGTCCCTTTTTCTGCACTTTTTCAAATAATACAGCATTTTAATTGATTTATTTCTGTTGCATTGAATATTAACTGAACTGGAAGTCTTGACTCTTTTTTTTTTTCAGTTAGTGCTTGCTAGAATTTTATTTCCTGTTAGTAATTGCGGGGGAGGTAGTCCATTCTTTTATATCCTGTCATTCCTATTTAATTTGGTACATTTTGAAATATTTTCTGCTTAAAACCCCAGCTTTGGGGGCTAAGATTAGCTGTTTTCCCAACTGGATGTATAAGAAAATTTAAGTAACTTTTTCTGCACTTTTTCAAATAATACAGCATTGTAATTGATTTATTTGTTTTGATTGAATATTAACTGAATTTTAAGTCTTGACTCTGTTTTTCAGTTAGTGTTTGCTAGAATTTTATTGCCTGTTAGCAATTGCAGATGGAGGTAGTCTCATTCATTGATATCCTGTCACTGCCTATTTAAGTGGTACATTTTGAAATATTTTCTGCTTAAAACCTCAGCTTTGGCCGGCTAAGATCTAACTGTATTCAACTGGACATATAAAAGTATTCAAGTACCTTTTATCTGCATTTTTTCAAATAATACAGCATTTTAATGGATTTATTTGTGTTGCTTTAAATATTAACTGAACTGGAAGTCTTGACTCTGTTTTTGGCTTTGGCCAGATAAGATCTAGCTGTATTCAACTGGACTTATAAGACAATTAAAGTACCTTTTAACTGCACTTTTTTCAAATAATGCAAATTTTAATTGATTTATTTGTGGCAGCCAATCGGTGTACTGAACTGGCACTCTTGACTCTGTTTTTTCAGTTAGTGCTTACTAGAATTGTATTGTCTGTTAGTAATTGCAGGTGGAGGTAGTCTCATTCATTAATATCCTGTCACTGCCTAATTAAGTGGTACATTTTGAAATTTTTTCTGTATAAAACCTCAGCTTTTGCCGACTAAGATCTAGCTGTATTCAACTGGACATATAAGAGAATTTAAGAACCTTTTATGTGCACTTTTTTCAAATAATACAGCATTTTAATGGATTTATTTGTGTTGTTTTGAATATTTACTGAACTGGAAGTCTAGACTCACTTTTCAGTTAATGTTTCCTAGAATTTTGTTGCCTGTTAGTAATTGCAGGCAGGGGTAATCTCATTCATTGATTATCCTGTCACTGTCTATTTAAGTGGTACATTTTCGAATATTTTCTGCTTAAAACCTGAGCTTTGGTCATCTAAGATCTACCTGTATTCAACTGGATGTATAATAGAATTTAAGTACCCTTTATTTGCTCTTTTTTCAAATAATACACCATTTTAATTGATTTATTTGTGTTGCATTGAATAGTATCTGAACTGGAAGTTTTGACTCTGTTTTTCCAGTTAGTGTTTGCTAGAACTTTTTTGCCTGTTAGTAATTGCTGGTGGGGGGAATCTCATTCATTGATATCCTGTCACTGCCTATTTAAGTGGTACATTTTGAATTATTTTCTGCTTAAAACCACAGCTTTGTCCGGCTAAGATCTAGTTGTATTCAATGACTGTAAGAGAATTTAAGTACCTTTTATTGCACTTTCTTCAAAATACAGCATTTTAATTGATTTATTTGTGTTGCATTGAATATCAACTGAATTGGAAGTCTTGACTCTGTTTTTTCAGTTAGTGTTTGCTAGAATTTTATTGACTGTTGAATTACAGGCAGGGGTAGTCTCATTCACTGATATCCTGTCATGCCTATTTAAGTTACATTTTGAAATATTTTCTGCTTAAAACCTCAGCTTTGCCGGCTAAGATCTAGCTGTATTCAACGGGACATATAAGAGAATTTAAGTACTTTATTCCTTTTTAAATAATACGCTTTAAGATTATGTATTCTTGAATTTTAAGAAA
>NW_025049301.1:0-19131 GCF_019279795.1 Protopterus annectens | reverse complement strand
TTTTTATTAATTCAAGAAAAGTGTGGTGCAGAGTCTATTACTGTTTTTAAATCCTTGGATGCAGTTAGAATATTCCAATTCTTTTTAAAAACATTACAAAACACATTTATATCGCTGGCATAAGTAATAGGAAAACGTAGTCTTGTATCATTGTGTTGTCTATCCTTTGTCTCTTGATTTTATATTCCCTCTGAGAAATAAGGATGACCTTTCGTTCATCTTGCTGCCAGTGTTTCATTGACACACGCATCTATTTCAGAGTTGGAATAGCCTCTGCTAATAAACTCATCCTTCAATATTTCTGTTGCTTGCTTAAGTTCACTGTCAGTGTTGTATATTCTCATATTCCTAATCATTTGTCCTTTCAGGACATTTCTACTAACATGTCTGGGATGCATACTACTTTTATGCAGTAGGCAATTTTTCCTTGTCGGTTTCCTATATAAACTAGTTTTCATGTCTCTTAACCCAGATTTTTCAACCATAACATCCAATAATTCAATTTTATCATAAGAATTTCAAAAAGTTTGTTGTTGTATGCAAATAATCTATGAAGTCTTTTAATTCAGTTTCTGACTTCCCCCATAAAATGAAAAGGTCGTCCACAAATCGTGTATACCATAACACGTTTGCTATACTCATGTCCTTGCAGTAAGCATGTGTTTTCCCATTGTACCAAAGCTAGATTGGCGTAGCTATTGGCAGTGCCCATAGCTACGCCTATCTTTTGTAAATAATAGTTGTCACCAAAATTAAAAAAATTATTTTCCAGGACTATCTCTAGTAATCCACATATCATTCCAACCTTGTCATTGGGGAATGATTGCTTACTTATAAGTAGTTTTCTGATCCTTTCAATTCCCCATTGGTTAGGAATGACTGTAAAAAGGGAATTGATATCAAGTGTAACTAAAAGAAAGTTCTGATGCAACCCCTTTGTTTGTGTATACAACTTCTGTAAAAAGGTCTTAGTGTCTTTCAAAATTGAGTCACAGGTATCTAAGACAGGGTGCAATTTCTTCTCTATAAAAATTGACAATGGTTCCGTGGCCCAACCTTTACTATAGACTATGGGCCAGATTCAGGAAGGCTTACACGGAGTTCAAGAGTAGTGTAAGCCTCCGTGTAAGCCTCCTGATTCAGGAACAGCCCAAATCTCCGTGTAAGAGACAGCTAACACGTCTCTTACACGGACAAGGCGTGGAAATGCTCAATACCTCATTTGCAGCTCCAAGATATGCAAATGAGGTATTTGAGCGATCCACGAAGCCAAAACCAGTCCGTGTAATGGACGTGTTAGCTGCAGAAATGTACTCAGCTGACAACTGAGTACATTTCTGCAAAATTAAAAACGGAGCTATGTCAGCTCCAAATAAAGGGTGCATATGTTTCATTAAGCATGCCAATGGCCAAATATGTGGCCATTGGCATGAAAAAGTGTTGCAAAAATAAGTTATATAACTTTTTTTTTCACGGGATTTTTTGTGTTTAACTGCAGCGCACACCCACGCAAACGGGGTGCGCTACCTAAAACTGAAAACTGAAGCTTATAAGCCCACAATTGTGGGATATATGTATTACATTGAATGTCAATGGAGGGACTTGCAGACCAAAAACAATATGGCCTCCGCTCAGTGGTTGTCAAGGGGGGGAAGCTCCGTGTAAGACATGTAACTAAGCATTACTAGGCAATCCTATGTAAATGAGGGTTACAATACTGAATCACACTGCCACATAGGTAATGAGCACTTTCTGAGTAGTGTAAGAGTTAGAGAAGGGGGAGGAACAGAGTAAGAGGTAGGTGACATCACGGGGGAAGGATAGTAATAAATGTACCAGATTGGAGGGCAATGTAAGGTAACAGATGACAGACAGACATCAGGGAGGGAGGTGTGTCCCAACAGAACACTAGGAAAGTCAAGAAATTGAGGGTGTACGCTATCCCTACACTCAAAGTTTCTTGATATACGTGCATCTTGGCGTGCTGCGTGTAAGGCAGGTTCAACATGTGGGAGCGCGATGCAAACTGTTAACAACGGTTTGCGCGGGCGATGTGTAAGGCAGTGTCTTGCGTTTTAGCATGAATCAGCCTAGCTAACACCGTGTAAGGATGTGTGCGCGCGTGTAACACCGCAAGGATGTGTGCGCGTTTAAGTGACTGTGAGCATGTTTAAGCTGGTGTGCACATTGCTCCCCTCAGGAAACAGAGAGGAAACAGGAAACAACTAAAATCCAGGTAAACTGCCAGAGGATACTACTGGAGTTAATTGGTGGAAACAATTAGAAACAGGCAATTACACAGGCAGACTAGAAGCCCAACCCAGCACTTAAAACACTGCAAGGAGCAGTGCAGGCTGTTTCTCACAACAGATACTGCCAGAAACTAAGCTATCAGAATTGAAAACTGAAAAAGCTGAACTCAGAGCAGAAATGCTAGGGGCTGCCATAGCTATTATAGTCAGGCATAGGCGAATTGCTGAGGGTGGTGACAATGCAGATGCTGACAGACAACCCAGAGTGAGGAGAAGGAGAAGAGTATACAGGCCCAGGGTCACCTACCATGGGTTACATGAGCTGGAGATAGTAGAGCGCTATAGAGTGGACAGAGAGCTCCTGCAGCAGATTGTTGAGCTGTGCAGGCCACGCCTCACACACAGAACCAACAGAGGGAACCCATCCCAGTGGAAACCAAGGTATGTGTTGGCCTAAGAATACTAGCAACAGGTACCTTCCAGAGACCAACTGGCGATATGATGGGGATATCACAGGCATCAGCCTCCAGGGTACTGCACCAGTTCCTGGATGCCATGTCACCACATGTCAGTGATCATATATATGTCCCTAATGACCGTGAGGTTGTGGCCAGCAATATGCGCCTCTTCCAGCAAATAGCGGGATACCCTGAGGTTCTGGGTGCAATAGACTGCACGCACATACGCATCAAAGCACCAGCCGGTGAGCGGGTAGAGCCTACATTAACCACAAGGGATACCCCTCCATCAACTGCCAGGTCGTGGTGTGATGCCCAGGGCATAATAATGAATGTGTGTGCTGGCTGCCCTGGGAGCTACCACGATTCCCACATCTGGCATCTGACGAGCTGTACCAATCATTTGCCAATGGGGACTTCTCACACGGACACCTAGTGGGGATGCAGGTTATGCACTTGAGCGTGGCTGATGACACCCATCAGAAATGCACACACACCTGAACAGGAACACCATAATGAGGCACACGCACAAACACGTAATATCATAGAGCGTGTGTTTGGGCTGCTCAAGTCACGGTTCCGTGTCTGGACACATCTGGTGGAGCTTTGCAGTACACACCAACTACATGTACCCAAATGATCATGATATGTGCTATGCTACATAATATGATCCCATGGAAACAGCTGCAGCAGGACCAGCACAGGGCTGGGCCAAACATCCCCCACCATTGCCAAGGTCACCACAGGCAGGGGTGACTCGGAGGAGGAACAACCTGACCTTGTCCCAGTAGGCAGAAGGAGGCATGCCCAGTATGTCCTGGCCTTGGTAAAGATGCAACGCATAGCACATACGCTTGGTCAGTAGGAACACTGGGACTGATACCCGCTCTGACTCACTCATACAG
This sequence comes from Protopterus annectens, assembly GCF_019279795.1. NCBI lineage: Eukaryota > Metazoa > Chordata > Ceratodontiformes > Protopteridae > Protopterus > Protopterus annectens. The sequence goes on along the minus strand of NW_025049301.1, from coordinate 15,516 downwards.
TAACAGGGATGCCTAACATGACACAACCTGCTTCCAAACGCACAGGGAGTGTAGTATGTGTATCCGACAGAGGTGGCCCTGCAGCACCACCTGAGGCATGAATGCCATGTGTTAAGTAATGTAATATCATGTACAATATGCACACCTGAGGACCCCAACTAACATCCATATCCACGCATATGACCCTGGTAAAACAGCTGCACGTCATACAGTGATGTACATGTGCAAAAAATGGAACAAGATACAAAATGAGGGTGACTAGCAATAAATAGCATGGATAACCACACACCCATGTTTGTACCACAACAAGAAGCAACATGGAATAGCCATGGTCAAAAACCAATGGCTAAAACCGACTACTACTATATAGCCTGCTGCAGACCACTGTCCTAATAGCAGGAACTGCCCCAGGCCTATGTCCATAGGTTCATAGGTTCATACTAGGCTATCTGCCCTAGGGCATTAATAAGCCTAGCCCAGAGTTTTGTGGCTTCTGCCACCCTGCAAGTTGATGGATAATATGCCCATTACTTTGCTGTGCCTCTGTCAAGCAGTGATACTGAGGTTATCCCTGGGGTATACCTGCAATCTCCCATCCATTGGTCAAGATCTCACTTGAACAAAGCCAGTGAGGTGCTCAGCCTCACATGTACCAGGATGTTGTTCCACAGCATATGGACTCTCTGGGTGATGAATCTGTCCCTCCAGCACATCCTATTAATATCTGTGTTGAGGTTTAGGTCTCCTGCCCTTGTAGTTCTGATGGATGTAGAGGTCTTGAGGTGAAGCATGTTCATTAATTCTGGGTTGGACATAGCCTTGTATGTCAGGCACAGGTCACCTCTGAGCAGACAGTAAGCGACTGAATACAGCTGGAATTCCTTCAGTCGGGCAGCATAAGAAATATGTTTGAGACCCTTTCACCTCCTGTCGAGGAATTTGTGGGCCCATCCAATCTGAATGGGGCATTGTATGCAATCATTGGTCTGATGAGTGATGAGTACAGGGGAACAATGACCTCCCTTGATCTAGATGTGAATCACTGCATGATGAGGTGGCCAATGTAGAAGGCCTTCCAAACTACCCTGGCAATGTGAGTGTCAAACAAAAGGTCACTGTCAACCTGGGTGCCCAGGTCCCTGATAACCTACGTTGTGCTTAGAGGATTGCCACCTAGATGGGAAGTAGTGGTAACCTTGTTCTTCCTGAAGGGTATGGCTATGCATTGTTTAGTGTTTAATGTAAGGCCATGGCTGTGGCACCAGTTATCTGTGTCTATGAGACCCTTCTGAAGGATGTCTGTGTCAGATGGGTTTCCAACTATGCTTCCCAGTTTGCAGTCATCTTCAAACTTTGTCAGCCATAATCCTCCTGTGTTTGCTCGTACTTCTGAAAAGTAGATACTGAACAAATGTGGGCCCAGGACTGAGCCCTGTGGGACACCACTTGTGACAGCTCTGGAGTGTGAACTGGCACCAGCAACTTTGACCCTGTGTGTTCCGTCACTTAGGCAGTTTGCAACCCATGCTGTGATGTATGGGTTCACAATTAAGCTGGTGATGTTTTCAATGATACCTGAGTGGGGTATTGTGTCGAAAGCCTTTGCCAGGTCAAGGTAGGCTGTGGACTGCCTTGCCCACGTCAATGGCCTGGGTGAGTGTTTTGAAAAAGTCAACCAAGTTTAAAAGGCATGATCTGCCCTTGACAAAGCCAAACTGGATTGGATCCAATGTCTGCAAGTCCCCTATGTCTTCATTTAGAATTCCCATTATGATCCTCTCCATAGCTTAGCAGAACAGGCTTGTCAAGCTGATGGGATGGTAGTTTCTGGGGTTGGTGGAGGCACCTCCTTTGTGAAGTGGGTCCACCATTGCTGTATGCCACTCCTTGGGAACATATCCTGAGATGAGGCTAAGATTAAACAGCTGCCCTAACTGTGGGTGTAATTACTCATTGAGTTCATGGAGCACACAACTGGGGACACCATCTGGTCCCATGGATAAAGTGTTTTCTGCCTTGGATTGAGCAGTTCCCACCCCAGCAGTGGAGATGTTTGGGGGGCTACAATCCTCTGGTGTACATACCCCCCCAGTTGGGGGGGGAGAAATCTGCACTGAACCTGTGAGCCAGTATGTTGCCAATGTCTGTAGGTGCAGTGATATCAACATCATTCTGAACTAAGTCTGAGCATATCTGGGAGTTTCCTCCCAGGTTTTCAAACATAGGTAAAAAAGGCCTCATGATTGTCCCTGGAGTCCTGAGTGGGTTTACTCTCAAAACATGCCTCGGATGATTGTATGGGGGAACCCAGTGTTTTACTCACAATGAGCAGGGTGTCTTCCCCTACGGATTCGCTCTATCTCGCAGTAGCTCCTTCCTTGTGTTGTACAGCTTGTTTATGGCTAGGGTCCACCAGACTGGATGCTTGCCTGTGGTACAAAGAGTCATTATTTTTTGGGATTGCCTGAACCATGCAGTCCTGGAGGTGCTGGTAGAAGGCATTTCTAAGTGATACAGTGGCTTGGGTAATGGTGTCCGCTGGCCTGGGAGCCTTGAAAGAGACCACACCAGTCCTCAGAAATGTGAAGTCGGCATTTGAGAAGGTCTTCACCATTTCTTTTCCCATCTGGGGTGTGGGTGGGATGTGGACTCCCACTGAGAGTAGTCCATGATCTGATCTCACCAATGATGGGTACTCGTCTGGTGTTGAACAGTGTGACCCCATGTTCGTGATGATGTGTTCTAGTATGTTGCCTCCACTTGAGGGGATTGGGACCAGTTTTTCCATGGCATTTCAGTGTATGAACTCTTGGAACCTTTGTGTTAGAGTGTTGTGGCATGATTAGTTATCCCAGTCTATATGTGGATAGTTGGAATCACCCAGTAGGATGGTGTTTGGAGATACATTTATCCCCTTCAGTGTTTGCAGGATAGCTGTGTGAGGTACCTGAGTTTGAGCAGGTGGCATGTAACATGCTACAAACTGCAGAGCAGTCTTGCCTACGGTCACTGGCACCTGGATGGTCTCCGATGCATCGTGTGTTGCCACCAACCATGAGGTGAGGGTGTCCTTGATGAATATGGACACCCACCATCCTTCTTGGTGTTGTCGGGATGCTGGTGCCGAATGCATGATATGAGGTAACACCCGATAGTGCCGGGTGCTGTCAGAAGCTGTGAACCAGGTTTCAGGCACAGCACAGACATCAATGTGCTACATACTGAGAAGGGCATAGAGTGTGTGCAGCTTGCGGTTGAGACCTTGGGCATTGAGCAGCATTAGCCTTAGTGTCTTTCCTTTACTGTGTTCTAGGGTGGTAGGTGTAGAATCTGAATCTTGCATATTAAAGGCACAATGGGGTGGCAAGAGCATCATCTGAAATCCGGAAGCCCAGGGGTGACAGGTGCAAGCCGTCCCTTGCAAATCACCGTGGCCTGTCCAGCATGTCATCCCAGGCAGACAGACATTGGACCCCCTTAGAATGACACCATAGTCTAAGCAAAATACTACAGCTGATCATCTTGTCTCTGTTTATGTGGCATCATACTTGGTGAAGGTAGGATACTGCCGAAGGTCAGGGTCATACCTGCCTGGCCTACATAATCAGAGGGATCCTCTATGTCTCTTTCCATGTAGTCCAGGGAGGTACATCTCAGGTCGTTCACACCAGCATGGATTATGACTGGGTCAGACCTGTACTTGCAGTTTAGTGACCTGAGTGCTTGCATTATGTGGTGGATTCCAGTGCCCGATAGGCAGCTTACTGTGACCTCCTCTGTACCTGATCTGGTGAGTGGGACATCAGTGTGTCTGACTATGGAGTCACCTATGACAAGTGTGTCTGGCATTGTGTTTGGCCTTAAGGGCTGTGACTGTTTGGCACACCGACTCTGTGGTCAATGTGTTGCATGTGCTGTGCCCTGTGGAGGCAGTTGTGTGAGTGCCTGCTGTGGTGGCCACTGCCATTCTGGTAGACTTCTGATCAGAGCCTCTGAGAGTGTCTCTGTGTGTCTATGTGTATGATCTTAAGTTGTGACAATGCCATGTGAGACTGGATTAAAGATGTGTGTGTGGTTACCTTCACCTCTCTCTGGTCTTGCTAGTCCTATGTTGAGAGAGCTCAGCCTCCACTTTGGCTATATAGTTGCATCTCTCACATGTATGTGTGTTTTATGGCAGAAGGAGAGGGTTGTCAGTGTACATGAGGCAACTGTAACAGTGCCTCAATATTCCCAGGTTCACCAGCTGAGCAGGAGAGGACACTAGCAACTGATCCCTAGACATGCTAGAAGGAATAGACAAAACAATGTTGGAATACAGGGAGATATCAAGCCCCCAAGCCACATCATACTGTTTGATTGACAATAGCTACACATACACCGGTGTTTCATAGTGTCATAGTGTACTACTAGGCTATCTGCCCTAGTGCATGTATAAGCCTAGCCATAGTGATGTGGCTATTGCCACCCCTTATAGTGGTAATAAGTGTACAGAATAGATTCTGAATATTGTGCCTCTGACTTAGTAGTGACACATTATGACCCCCTTACGTAATTGAATAACATGACTGTGTCTCTGTCTAGTCTGTGCCTCCATCTCATATGCAGTTGTCCAGATGTCTCCTGAAGAGAGTCAGTGAGGGACTCTGTCAAACATGAACTGGGATACTCTGCTAGAGTGTGAGATGCCTCTGAGTTATGACTCTGTCCCTCCAGCATGTCCTATACATGTATGTGCTGAGGTTCAAATACTCAGCTCTCATGGCTCTGGTGGATTTGGACTGCTTGCAGTGGAGCATGTCCACCAAATCCTGATTGGACATGGTCTTGTATGTCAGGCATAGGTCACCTGTAAGTATGCGGTATGACACTGAACAAAGCTGGACTTCCTCTATTCTGGAAGCATATGACGTGTTGAAGAACCCTGATCTTCATGGTAGGTACTTTTCGGGTGCAAAGGTGCAAAAGGCAGGATCTGCCCTGTACAAAGCTGAACTAGGTGGGAACAAGGGTCCGTAGGTCAGTAATGTGTCTGTGTAAGAGCTCCATGACTCCTCCCATATCTTTGCAGACAAGGCTGGTTAAGCCTGTGTGGTGGTAGTTGCCATGGTCTGTGGAGGCATCTCCTTTGTGGAGTGGGACCACTGTTGCCATATGCCAGTGTTCAGGTACATATCCTGTAGCAAGACTAAGGTTAAATAGCAGTTGTATATATGGGTCCAGCCCTTCTGGAGTTCACATAGCATGCAACTGGAGATACCAGCAGGTCCCATGGATGCTGTGTACTTGTCTTTGCTGAGTGTGGCTCTCACATGGACATCCAAGATGACAGTGAGGTTACATACAGCAGTGATAACTATCTTGTTTTGGGGGTGAGGGAGGTAAATCGCACTGAAGCTGTCCTCCGAATGTTGCCAATATCTGTCAGGTCACTGGAATATATGTTGTTGTGTACCAACTCTGAGCATATCCGAGGGTTCACAACCAGGTGTCTGACATAACTGAAGAAAGCAGTGTGGTTACCTTCATTGTCTTTGGTGATTTATGTCCCCAAGTTGACCTTGCATGTCTTTATGAGATAATGTAGCTTTCTACTAGTGCTGATCACAGCTGTCTTCCCTTTTGGAGATGTAGCTCTGTCTTGCATTAGTAACCCTCATCTGTCATACAGTTTGTTTATGGCTGGGGTCCACCAGACAGGACACTTTCCCTTTGTGGAGAGGGTCCTGTTTTCAGTTGTGATTGTATGGTCCATGCTGTCTGACATCTAGCTAAGGGAGGTCATTCTGGTTCTGCAGTTATCTTTCATCAGCATTAGAAATGACCACAACAGCCCCTGTGGGTGTACCTCATGCACACACATCCAGCACCTGTAAAGTCCACAACAGTACCTCACCAGGAGTATGACAGAGCTGGAACACATGTAATGTGTAGTCTGATTAAACAGAGTGCAGCTCCACACACTGCCATGCTGTCCACCCAGATGCAAGCTGTGCCTGATGTAGAAAGCCATGTCCAAGCTGGAATCAATGCACATGCTGCACCTTGTACAATCTGAATGGCAGGGAGCTATGCACATGAGGGACCTGAACCCCAGCACTGACATATATAGGACAGGCTGTACTGCATTATCCAAAACACAGAAGCCACACCCACACATGAGTAAACTACCAGTACAGGTTGTCCATAGAGACACTGGTTGAGTCCTCAACAGGAATCCTAATGAGTGGATGGGAGATGGGAGGTTTACCCTGGGTATCAATGTTATGTCACAGGTAGACAGAGGCACAGTATACTAAACAAGACATATGACATGGCAAACTATGCTTACAATGTGTTGATGGACAAACACATTCTCCGACTAGCATTAGGTCAAGATACCTCTTGAACACAGCCAGCAAGGTGCTCTGCCTCAAATGGACCAGGATTGTATTCCACAGCATAGGAGTCTCCGAGTGATAACTCCATCCCTCCAACATGTCCAACATACATCCCTGCTAAGGTGTAAGTCACCTGCACTAGTGGTTCAGGTGGATCTTCTGAGTCTGAGGTGGAGCATGTCCATTAATCTCTGTTTGGACATGGCCTCGCATGTCAGGCACATGTCACCTCTAAGCAGACGGTATGTGAGTGAATAGAGTGTGAGTGTCTTCAATCTGGCAGCATATGACAGCTGTTGGGGTTCCTTGATCCTTTAGGTGGGGACAGTCAGGGTGTCTCCAATTGCTGCAGATGTTGGGTGAGATACAGCCAGAATAGGGCATTCGACTCGATCACCGGTCTGATAAGTGAAGAGTACAGGGAACAATGACCCACTAGATCTGGATGTGAATCCCATCCTGATCAGGTGGGCAATGTAGAAGGTCTTCCTAGCCACTTTAGCAATGTGAGTCTCAGAAGAATGGCGACTGTCAACCTGGGTCCCCAGGTCCATGATAACCTCCTCTGTGCTTAGAGGATTGCCACCTATATGGTAGCTTGGGGTCACCTTGCTTTTCCTGAAGGGTATGTCTACACATGTTGTGCACTTTGACTTCAGGCCATGGCCCTGGCACCAGCTATCAGTTACTGTGAGTCCCTTCTGAAGGATATCTGTGTGTGATGCACTGTCCACTATGGTGCCCAGTGTGCAGTCATCTGCTAACATTGTCATCCAAAGTCCTCCCATGTTGGCCTGTACTTCTGGGAAGTACATGACAAACAATGGGGGCCAAGGACTGAGCCCTGTGTGACACCACCTGTGACCAGCCTGGAGTCTAACATAGTGCCAGCAACTGTAACCCTGTGGGTCCCGTCCTTAAGCCAGTTTGCAACCCATCTTGTGACATATGGGTTTACATTTCAGTTGTTAGGGTTTTCCACAATACCTGAGTGGGGTATTGTGTTGAAAGTGTTTGCAAGGCCAAGGTAGGCTGTATGGACTGCCTTTCCCTAACAATGGCCTAACTGACCAATTTGAAGATGTCAACCCAGTACAAAAGGCATGATCTGCCCCTGACCAAGCCAAAATGGGATGGGTACAATGTCTGCATGTCCCCTATATCTTTGTTTATGAGCTCAATTATGATCCTCTCCATAGATTTGCAGACTACACTTGTTAAGCTTATGGGGCAGCAATTAACAGGGTCTGTAGAGGCACTGCCTTTGTGCAGATGTGCACAACTGGACCCTAACCAGGCTGTTGTGCACACTATGGAAATGTAAAGCAGTGATATGACTAAAGCCCAGGATACTGACCACCACAGTGAAAGTACTGAAACACTACACTAGACAGTGCTACAGTGTTAGGTCAGTATGAACGGATGTTGACAATTGTGTGCAAAGTATCCCATGCAAAACCTGCAGGCACAGTATACTCCCTGTTTTGTTCACACAAAAGCATTCGGACAGTAACTACACAACATGGCACAGAACACACAACCATAAACTGGAGGTATTTGTTGAAGGTCACACTCATCCACAAATGTGATGGGCTGCAGAGTTCAACATATGTAAAGCCCACACTGGGCATGCTCACACACTTAGATAAATGAGACATCTTTCACACAACATGCCATGGGAAGGCTGAACTGGGCATGCTCACACACTTGGTCCAAATGTTACCCCTAGCAAATGTGAAAACACACCAGAGGATGCTCATCCCCCTTTCTAGACACTGATCATGTAAGCACCCTATAAGTATACTGGAGAAAAGGATTCTCTCAGTAATCCGAATAGCGTGCTGTGCTAATGCGTCTGTCTGTAGTGTCATAAAATAGTTAGGTAGGGGTTTGAATCCAGCAGGTGGCAAGTGTGTGTGAAGGGGGGTAAGTGTGTGTGTATGAAAGAAACATCCCTTTTGGCAACTGGGAAAACACACCAGAGGATGATCATTCCACTTTCTAGACTCTGATGATGTCAGCACCCTATAAGTATATTGGAGAAAAGGATTCTGTCAGTAATCCGAATAGCGTGCCGTGCTAATGCGTCTGTCTGTAGTGTCATAACATAGTTAGGTAGGGGTTTGAATCCAGCAGGTGGCAAGTGTGTGTGAAGGGGGGTAAGTGTGTGTGTATGAAAGAAACATCCCTTTTGGCAACTGGGAAAACACACCAGAGGATGATCATTCCACTTTCTAGACTCTGATGATGTCAGCACCCTATAAGTATATTGGAGAAAAGGATTCTCTCAGTAATCCGAATAGTGCGCCATGCTAATGCGTCCGTCTGTAGTGTCATAACATAGTTAGGTAGGGGTTTAAATCCAGCAGGTGGCAAGTGTGTGTGAAGGGGGTAAGTGTGTATGAAAGAAACATCCCTTTTGGCAACTGGGAAAACACACCACAGGATGATCATTCCACTTTCTAAACTCTGATGATGTCAGCACCCTATAAGTATATCAGGGGAAAGGAAATCCCCAGTAATGCGAATAGCGCGCTGTGCTAATGCGTCCGTCTCTAGTGTCATAACATAGTTAGGTAGGGGTTTCAATCCAGCAGGTGGCAAGTGTGTGTGAAGGGGGGTAAGTGTGTATGAAAGAAACATCCCTTTTGGCAACTGGGAAAACACACCACAGGATGATCATTCCACTTTCTAAACTCTGATGATGTCAGCACCCTATAAGTATATCAGGGGAAAGGAAATCCCCCAGTAATGCGAATAGCATGCTGTGCTAATGCGTCCTTCTCTAGTGTCATATCATAGTTAGGTAGGGGTTTCAATCCAGCAGGTGACAAGTGTGTGTGAAGCGGGGTAAGTGTGTGTGTAAGTGTGTATGAAAGAAACATCCCTTTTGGCAACTGGGAAAACACACCACAGGATGATCATTCCACTTTCTAAACTCTGATGATGTCAGCACCCGATAAGTATATCAGGGGAAAGGAAATCCCCCAGTAATGCGAATAGCGCGCTGTGCTAATGCGTCCGTCTCTAGCGTCTTAACATAGTTAGGTAGGGGTTTGAATCCAGCAGGTGGCAAGTGTGTGTAAAGGGGGGTAAGTGTGTATGATTGATATATCCCTTTTGGCAACTGGGAAAACACACTACAGGATGCACATACCCCTTTCTAAACGATATCACAATTATGTATGGCTTTTGATTACAGACATGCCATGTGTGTTGTGCACACACAGAATGCCCATGTGTGTGGGTTGTCCCTCACAATAATGCATGACATTGATTACACCGGTTATGGCAATGAACACATGATGTATGTGTGTGCCAAATACACATATGTACCTGTGACTTTCAATAGTTACCATGTGTGATGCCTGCCACATGTGAATACATGGTATTTGCACAGGGTAACATTATGACCGTGGTCTTCTGTGCAGATGCTGCATGTGGGATGTGTATATACAGTGTGAGATGTAGATGCTATCAGCCTAGTAGTGAGGGATGCACACCTGGTCTGGGGCATAAAGTCTACATGTTGTTGATGTACAGGAGCTGCATGTTCTCACCTGTTGTGGGAGTGGTAAGACAGTATTCCATAGCAATGCAGTGACTGCATGCTAAGAACCATTCAGCTAGGGTGTTGTAGCTACACTTATTCATTAGCATTCAGTAATTTGTCGGAATCCCTGGTGAGGGTCTGATGCCAACCAAGGTCAGGGGTCTACCAGCCTGTGTCACTTGCTCAGTGATCCCTTCCATGTTCCCTATCATGTATCCCAGTGAGCGACATCCCACATCAGCTGTGGTGGCATGGACAATGACTGAGTCATATGTGTCCATGCATCTGACTGACTTGTATGTTGTTGTTACAGTTTGGCCATGTGTTTCCATCTCATACATGTGATGTACATCAATGGGTAGGGGATAGGGTTGACTGTGTACATGTGGCAGCTGTGACATTACTACATGACACATATTCCACAACTGTACCATAGAGGTGACTGACAACTGACCTTTGCACATGCTACCGGAGTATTGAGATTACATTGGTGATTGACAGCACATAGGGCCAATGGTGAAAAAGAGACATAGGTCCATAGGTTCGTACAGGGATATCTGCCCAGGGCATGTATCCACCTAGCCAGAATTTGTGTGCCTTTCAACATGCATTGTGAATCTGTCTTGCTATGCCCTTTTCCAAGGTTAGTATACTGTGCCTCTTTCTCACAGTGACACATAAGTGATACCCAGGGTAACCCTACAATGTCACATCCAGTCATTAATATCGCTCTTGAAGATAGTCACTGAGTCAGTCTGCCTAACCTCTATTGGGATAATAATCAGGAATGAAGGGAGCCTCTGAGTTGTGAATGTGCCCCTCCACCATGTCCTATGTATATCACTCCTGAGGTTCAAGTATTTCCAGCGTGTATCCTGGTGGGATCTGGATATTCTGAGATGCAGCATGGCCATTACGTGAGGGTATGACCTGGCCTTCTATGTCAGGCACAGATTGCCTATGAAGAGGCAGTATGTCACTGAGTAGAGCTGCTGCTACTTTAACCAGTCAGTATGTGGCATCTGTTTGAGCACTTTGATCCCCTTGTCGAGGTACATATGTGGTAGCTCCAGTTGCTGCAGGTGTCTGGTAAGGTGCATGCCGACAGGTTCATCATAGTCAATTATGGGGATGATGAGGGATGAGTAAAGGGGCACGATGTCCTCCCCTGGCCTACATGTGGATCCCATGATGATGTGGCCCATATAACATGCTTACCTAACCACTTTCTCCATGTTGTTGTCAAATGGTAGAATGCTATCAACCTGTGTACCCCAAGGTCCATAATTCCTTGGTCTGCACTTACTGGATTAACACATATGTGGTACGTTGTGGTCACTTAGTGTTTGACAAAGGGGATGACTATACTCTTTCTGTCATTCACGTTGAGGCCATGGCTGTGGCACAAGTCGTGTGTTTGCAAGAGTCCCTTTTGGAGGATGCGTGTGTTAGCTGGTGAGTTGATTATGGTGTTCGGTCTGCAGTCACCTGCGACTTGCTGAGCCACAGTACTTCCATGTTGGCCTGTACCTATGACAAATATATAATGAACATGACAGCTCCTAGGGCTGTGCCTTGTGGGACACCACTTGTACCAGGTTGGAGGCTGACATGGCTCCAGCAATTCTACCATGTGTGTTCTGCCCTTGAGCCACTGTGCAATACCCATAGTGACATAGGGGTTAATATGTACACTGGTGAGCTTCCCTAGAATGCACAAGTGGGGTATTGTATCCAAGGCTTATGCAAGGTCCAGGTAGGCTGTGTGGACCTCCTACCCCTTGACAGTGGCCTTGGTGACTGTTTCAAAGAAATCAAACAGGTTTGATAGGCAGGATTTGCCATTGACAAAGCCAAACTGTGTATGGTGACATGTCTGTAGGTCCACAATATCTAGATATGTGAGGTTCATGATGATCCTTGCCATAGCTTTGCAGACAAAGCTAGTCAGACATATGGGGTAGTGTCCAGGATCCGTGACAGCACCACCTGCATGTTGAGTGACCACTGTTGCTGTATGCCACTCTCTGGCCACATATCGTGTATTAAGGCTGGGATTGAACAGTGGTGTTATGTCTGGGTGTAGCTCTTCTTGTGGTTCATGTAGGACACAGCCTGGGACACTGTCTGGTCCCATTGATGCAGTGTTTATTGCTTTGGGAAGGGCATCTCTTACCTGAGCATCTGTGATGTCAGGGGGGGAAGCACTGTGCTGCGAGACATATTTTCCCTTTTGGTGTGGTGGGGAGAGAAGGCAGCATTGAACCTGTCCACTAGGATGATGGCAATGTCTGTGTGTTTTATATTTTGTGTGACATATTGGATTACCTCTGAGCATATCTGGGTAGTACCACCCAGGTTACTAACATAACTACAGGCAGCCTTGTGATTATCCTCAGTGGCTTGTGGAATCCTCTCTCAAAGATGGCCTTAGACAATCATATGGGTGCCTGTAGTTGTCTTCCAATACTCATCAGTGGTGCCTTCACATTTTGGGAGGTTGTTGTATCATGTAGTGGCGTCATCCTTCTATTGTATAGTGTGTTTATGGCTGGTGTCCGCGCCAGGACATCTGCCTTTGGAGAATTGGGTCATGCTTTCATATGTGGCTTCATGATCCATGCATTCCTGAATGTGTCCACAGAATGCCTCTATACAGGTATCTGCAGTCTGGTCCATATTTTCAACAGGCCTTGGGCCTTTGAAGGTTTCCACATCATTTATGAGGGGTGTGCACTTGCTTGACATGAGCTGTTGACAGGCGTGCAGCCCTCCAGACAGAGCAAGGTGAGGGTCACAGTCAGCTACCTGTTGGGTGATAGAATGTGCCACATAACACAGGCACACAGGTCACTCCACAGCAAGTACAGCTATGAGGCAGACATTGTCCATGCTGGTGCAAACAACCTGAGACGCACCTCCCTGGACCACATGGAAAGAGACACAGAGGAGCTCTTACAGCACCCTCTCAAACTCAGGACTCCCACACAGCCTTCATGCTGACACAGGAGAGTTTAGATTACTCTGCAAACACCATCATACTGGGTGATGCCAGCTACCCAAACATAGACTGTGAACATTACACAAGCCACAATACCCAAGCTCTAAGGTTCCCATTGATCAGACATTCTTTGGCTATGGAACAGGTAACCAACCTTCCCACAAGAGGGGCAGATATACTAGAGCTGATCTTTACAAACATGAGTACAAACTGCTCACCACTGGGAGTATATCCCTCATTGTTGCAATCAAACCATATACTAATCACACTGGAGTTCTGGATCCCCACATATGCAAACCTCCAACACATCGATGTGTGTGTGTGGGAAATGTCCCTATTAGCAACCGTGACAGTATCGTACAGGATGCAGATCCCCTTTGAAACACTGATGATGTCAGGACTGTATAACTATATCACCTGTAGTAAAGTCCTCCAGTAATTTGCATAGCGGCTCTGCTAATCGTCTTTCTTCAGTGTCATAACGTAGTTAGGTAGGGGTTTGAATCCTGCAAAGGGAATGTATGAGTGTGGTTTATGTGTGTGCACTATGCTGGGAGGGTTAACTGCCTTTGCCAACTGGGAGAACACACTACAGGGTGCACATCCCTCCTCCTACACACAGATGATGTCAGCACCCTCTAAGTACAGCATTAGTAAAGATTTCTCCAACTACTGCAAATAGCACACTCTGCTAATGTGTCTGTTTCTACTGTCATTGCACAGTTAGGTATGGGTTTGAATCTTGCAAATGGAAAGTATGTGTTTTACTGTTGGTGGGGTTAGTGTGTGTGCACAATGATGGGGTGGGATGTGGCTTTTGCCACATGGGGCTATACACTGCAGGGTGGTCATTACCCTTAACAAGCAGTGATGTTGATAGCACCCTATACAAACAAAACTACAAAACAGAAGGTGGTGGTACTGATAACACATGTAAGGTAACACTTCTTCAAGTAATGTCCACAAAACGGAGTAGGATAATCAAACAATTCTTTTATTCTATACAGACAACATGACAACAGACAACTAACTGCCAGTACTCAGTATAGTGTTACATGCTACTGTAACACGCACATGTACCAAATATACCTAGATAGTGTTCTGAAGCCTGAATGTGGCAAGTGTGTGGATGTGGGATGTGTCTGTGTGTGCATTTCCGTATGGGAAACATGTTTGATGTGGCAATCAGGGTACTACAGTACCTGATGCACATTACATCTTCCAACTGATGAGGTTACCTGCACTCTGTGAGTACAGGTAGAAGGGGATGCCAGTAGTAAACAACATAGTGCACTTCTGAAATGTGTACCTGTCATGTATCAACAGCTACTCATGTAGGGTGATAAATAATGGGAATGGCAGGTGAGCGTGTGCATGTGTGTGGGTAGCAGGGTGTGTATAAATGCATGTGTGACAGAACAGATACATGTAGCTGAATCTACATAACAGCACAAGATGCGCATTGCCATAGTCAATGTTAGCATGTGATGGTGTGCAGCTGGTACACTTTGTTAAGTAGTATGGGTGCAGATAACAATTGAGGACATTCATACAGTTACTGCAGCAGGACTGCTGGGATATACACACATTTATACTGCAACAGTCAACAGTTACCAACATGTTACTACTTATACACATCTATGTAGTCACCCTGTGCATCAGCAACGTGTTTACCTTTACCTGCACCGATGTTGTAGTATGCAGGAGGTGGCACAGTGTCATCATATGCACAGGGTGTGGGTTAGGTATGCCCAAGCCAGCCACTGGTAACACCACCAACAACAAAAAGCGAAAACCAAACCAACCAGATAGAAAAGACGGTCCAGTACAAACTCCAACAAGAGTAAAGTGGAGGCTAGGCAAAACAGCTTACAATGAAGGCTCAATTCACGATGTAGCAACTGAAAGTTTATTTAAACGCCACACAGTTCTCAAACGTTTTCGTCGGAAAATATGACTTCATCAGATAAAAACAGATGAATTACATCTACTTAAATACTAAGTGAATAAACACCTCACTCCAATTAATTAATTACACCACATTTAAAGGCATAGAATAAATAAATAAAATTCTCATGTTTAACCATGTTCCCTAAACTGGTTTTAAAACACTAAAAATATATGCAATATACATATACATACAGTTTAAAAACCAACAATATTGTATAACAAAGTAAATATATTAAAAAATATATATATTAAAACTATTATACCTACGGGGTTGTCTACTTGGCAGTGTGCCAAATGTGTCAAGCATTTTATGTAGGGAAGACCAAGAGGCAACTCCGTAGAAGAATATACGAACACTATTATGACATGAAAAAATGTGACACCAACAATGCACTTTACAGACACCTTACTACATGTTCCGGAGGGATATTCCTGTTTTTCGTTCTGGACTCTGTTTTCAAGGAAGCTAGGGGTGGACCTTGGGAGGTTATCTTATCCCACAAGGAAACCCAATGGCAAATCCTGTTGGAATCATACAGATTCCCTGGGATTAATGAATCTGTTTCTATTATTCCTTATTTGAAACTCAAATCAGATAAAATTTGAGTATTATTTTATGCAGTTTTAATATA
>NW_025049300.1:0-11175 GCF_019279795.1 Protopterus annectens | reverse complement strand
GCTTGCTTGAATTTTATTATTTTGTTAGTAATTGCAGGTGTGGGATTAGCCACATTTCTTTGATTTCCTGTCCTTGCTGTTTAAGGGTGCAGTTTGAGTATTTTCTGCTTAAAACCTCAGCTGACAATAAGATCTAACTATGAGTCAGCTGGGCGCTGAAATTTTTTTAAGTACCTTTATCTGCACTTTTCAAATAATACAGTATTTAAATTGATTTAACTGTCTTGCACCATTATTTACTGAACTGGATGTTTTGTCTATTTCTCCAGTTAGTGCTTGCTTAGTTTTGTTATCTGTTAGTACTTGCAGGTGAGGGGTACATTCTTTTGTTCCTGTCCTTGCTTATTTAAGTGGGTACAGTTTGAAATATTTTCTGTAAAAACTTCAAGCACAAGATCTAGCTATATAGCTAGGCGTATAAGAAAATTTAAAATACCTTCCTCTCACTTTTTTTCAAATAGCCAGTATTCAGATTGATTTAACTATGTTTGCATCATTTATTAACTGAACTGGAAGTACTGACTCTATTTCTTCAGTTGGTGCTTGCTGAATTTTATTTGTTAGTAATTGCAGGTGTGGGGTAGCCACATTCTTTTTATTTCTATCAACCCTTTCTATTTAAGTGAATTTTGCAGTTTGAAATATTTTCTGATTTAAAACTTTCAGCTTTATTAACATCTAGCTGTATTCAACTGGAAATATAAGAGAATTTAAGTAACTTTATCTGCACTTTTTTTCAAATACATTATTTAAATTGAGTTAACTCTGTTGCATAATTATTAACTGAACAGGAAGTTTTCACTCTGTTCTTCAGTTAGTGCTTGTTTAGTTTTGTTAGTAATTGCAGGTGTGGGGGGTAGCCACATCCTTTGATTTCCTGTCCTTGCCTATTTAAGTGGTACAGTTTGAAATATTTTCTGCTTAAAAACCTCAGCTTTGCCTGGCTACGATCTAGCTGTATTCAACTAGACATAAAAGAGAATTTAAGTACCTTTATCTGCACCATTTTCAAATAATACAGTATTTAAATTGATAACTGTGTTGCATGATTATTAACTGAACTGGAAGTTCTGACTCTGTTCTTCAGTTAGTGCTTGCTTGAATTTTATTATTTGTTAGTAATTGCACATGTGGGTGAAGCCACATTCTTTGATTTCCTGTCCTTGCCTATTTAAGTGGTACAGTTTGAAATATTTTCTGCTTAAAAACCTCAGCTTTGGCCGGCTAAGATCTAGCTGTATGCAACTGAACGTATAAGAGAATTTAAGTGCCTTTATCAGCACTTTTTTTCAAACAATACAGTACTTAAATTGATTTAACTGTGTTGCATGATTATTAACTGAACTGGAAGTTTTGACTCTGTTCTTCAGTTAGTGATTGCTTGAATTTTATTATTTGTTGTAATTGCAGGTGTGGGGGTGGCCACATTCTTTGATTTCCTGTCCTTGCCTATTTAAGTGGTACAGTTTGAAATAATTTCTGGTTAAAATCCTCAGCTTTGGCCGGCTAAGATCTAGCTGTATTCAACTGGACATATAAGAGAATTCAAGAACCTTTATCTGCACTTTTTTTCAAATAATACATTATTTAAATTGAGTTAACTCTGTTGCATGATTATTAACTGAACTGGAAGTTTTGACTCTGTTCTTCAGTTAGTGCTTGCTTGAATTTTATTATTTGTTAATAATTGTAGGTGTGGGGGTAGCCACATTGTTTGATTTCCTGTCCTTGCCTATTTAAGGGGTACATTTGAAATATTGTCCGTTTAAAAACCTCAGCTTTGGCCGGCTAAGATCTAGCTGTATTCAACTGGACGTATAAGATAATTTAAGTACCTTTATCTGCACTTTTTTCAAATAATGCAGTATTTAAATTGATTTAACTGTGTTGCATGATTATTAATTGAACTGGAAGTTTTAACTCTGTTCTTCAGTCAGTGCTTGCTTGAATTTTATTATTTGTTAGTAATTGCAAGTGTGGAGTTAGCCACATTCTTTGATTTCCTGTCCTTCCCTATTTAAGTGGTACACAGTTTGCAAATATTTTCTGCTTAAAACCTTGAAGCTTTATTGACTAAGATTTTAGCTTCATACTCAGCTAGACATATAAGAGAAAAATTTAAGTACCTTTATCTCCACTATTTCTTTCAAATATTACAGTATATCTAAATTGGGATTTAACTGTGTTTGCATGATTATTATTAACTGGAACTTTGGAAGTGCTGACTCTGTTCTTTCAGATTTAGTGCTTGCTTTGAATTTTTATTATTTGTTAGTAACTGCAGGTGTGGGGGTAGCTTTTCACATTCTTTTGATTTCCTGTCCTTGCCTATATTAAGCGGTGCGTACAGCTTGGAAATATTTTCTGCTTAAAAACCTCAGCTTCTTGGCTGGCAAAGAATCTAGGCTGTACTCAGCTGGCGTATACATGCAAAATTCAAGTACCTTTTATCTCCCTTTTTCAAATACAGTTATTTAAATTGATTTAACTTGTGTTGCTTGATTATTTACTGAACTGGAAATTTTGCCTCTGTTCTTCAGTTAGTGCTTTCGTTTTTCTTGAATTTTTATAATTTGTTAGTAATTGTAGGTGTGGGGGTAGCCAAGCACGTTCTTTTGGATTTCCTGTCCTTGCCCTATTTATGGAACATTTGAAATACTGTCTGTTTAAAACTCAGCTTTTGGCCATACATAGCTAAGATCTAGCTGTATTCAACTGGACGTATAAGAGAATTTAAGTACCTTTATCTGCACTTTTTTCAAATAATACAGTATTTAAATTGATTTAACTGTGTTGCATGATTATTAACTGAACTTGAAGTTTTGACTCTGTTCTTCAGTTAGTGCTTCTTTGAACTTTATTATTTGTTAGTAATTGCAGGTGTGGGGGTAGCCACATTCTTCGATTTCCTGTCCTTGCCTATTTAAGTGGTACAGCTTGAAATAATTTCAGCTTAAAAACCTCAGCTTTGGCCGGCTAAGCTCTAGATGTATTCAACTGGACGTTTAAGAGAATTCAAGTACCTTTATCTGCACTTTTTTTTCAAATAATACATTATTTAAATTGAGTAAACTCTGTTGCATAATTATTAAGTGAACTGGAAGTTTTGAATCTGTTCTTCAGTTAGTGCTTGCTTGAATTTTATTATTTGTAAGTAATTGCAGGTGTGGGGGTAGCCACATTCTTTGATTTCTTGTCCTTGCCTATTTAAGTGGTACAGTTTGAAAAATTTTCTGCGTAAAAACCTTAGCTTTGGCCGGATAGGATCTAGCTGTATTCAACTGGACGTATAAGATAATTTAAGTACCTTTATCTGCACTTTTTTCAAATAATACAGTATTTAAATTGATTTAACTGTGTTGCATGATTATAAACTGAACTGGAAGTTTTGACTCTGTTCTTCAGTTAGTGCTTGCTTCAGTTTTATTATTTATTAGTAAGTGCAGGTGTGGGGGAAGCCACATTCTTTGATTTCCTGTCCTTGCCTATTTAAGGGGTACAGTTTGAAATATTTTCTGCGTAAAAACCACAGCTTTGGCCGGCTAAGATCTAGCTGTATTCAACTGGACGTATAAGAGAATTTAAGTACCTTTATCTGCACTTTTTTCAAATAATACAGTATTAACTTGATTTAACTGTGTTGCATGATTATTAACTGAACTGGAAGTTTTGACTCTGTTCTTCAGTTAGTGCTTGCTTGAATTTTATTATTTGTTAGTAATTGCAGGTGTGGGGGTAGCCACATTCTTTGATTTCCTGTCCATGCCTATTTAAGTGGTACAGTTTGAAATAATTTGTGCTTAAACACCTCAGCTTTGGCCGACTAAGATCTAGCTGTATTCAACTGGATGTATAAGAGAATTTAAGTACCTTTATCTGCACTTTTTTTCAAATACAGTATTTAAATTGATTTAACTGTGTTGCATGATTATTAACTGAAATGGAAGTTTTGACTCTGTTCTTCGGTTAGTGCTTGCTTGAATTTTATAATTTGTTAGTAATTGCAGGTGTGCGGGCAGACACATTCTTTGATTTCCTGTCCTCGCCTATTTAAGTGGTACAGTTTGAAATATTTTCTGAATAAAAACCTCAGCTTTGGCCGGCTAAGATCTAGCTGTATTCAACTGGACGTATACGAGAAGTTATGTACCTTTGTCTGCACTTTTTTCAAATACTACAGTATTTAAACTGATTTAACTGTGTTGCATGATTATTAAATGAACTGGACGTTTTGACTCAGTTCTTCAGTTAGTGCTTGCCTGAATTTTATTATTTGTTAGTAATTGCAGGTATGGGGGTAGCCACATTCTTTGATTTCCTGTCCTTGCAAATTTAAGTGGTACAGTTTGAAATATTTTCTGCTTAAAAACCTCAACTTTGGCCGGCTAAGATCTAGCTGTATTCAACTGGACATATAAGAGAATTTAAGTACCTTTATCTGCACCTTTTTTCAAATAATACAGTATTTAAATTGATTTAACTGTGTTGCATGATTATTAACTGAACTGGAAGTTTTGACTCTGTTCTTCAGTCAGTGGTTGCTTGAATTTTATTATTTGTTAGTAATTGCAGTTGTGGGGGTAGCTACATTCTTTGATTTCCTGTCCCTGCCTATTTAAGTTTAACAGTTTGAAATATTTTCTGCTTACAAACCTCACCTTTAGCCGGCTAAGATCTAGCTGTATTCAACTGGATGTATAAGAGAAGTTAAGTACCTTTATTTGCACTTTTTTTCAAATAATACAGTATTTAAATAGATTTAACTGTGTTGCATGATTATTAACTGAACTGGAAGTTTTGACTCTGTTCTTCAGTTAGAGCTTGCTTGAATTTTATTATTTGTTAGTAATTGCAGGTGTGGGGGTAGCCACATTCTTTGATTTCATGTCCTTGCCTATTTAAGTGGTACAGTTTGAAATATTTTCTGCTTAAAAACCTCAGCTCTGGCTGGCGAAGATCTAGCTGTATTCAACTGGATGTAAAAGAGAATTTAAGTACCTTTATCTGCACTTTTATTTCAAATAATACAGTATTTAAATTGATTTAACTGTGTTGCATGATTATTAACTGAACTGGAAGTTTTGACTCTGTTCTTCAGTTAGTGCTTGCTTGAATTTTATTATTTATTAGTAATTGCAGGTGTGGGGGTAGCCACATTCTTTGATTTCCTGTCCTTGCCTATTTAAGTGGTACAGTTTGAAATAATTTGTGCTTAAAAACCTCAGCTTTGGCTGGCTAAGAACTAGCTGTATTCAACTAGACATAAAAGAGAATTTAAGTACCTTTATCTGCACTTTTTTTCAAATAATACAGTATTTAAATTGATAACTGTGTTGCATGATTAATAACTGAACTGGAAGTTTTGACTCTGTTCTTCAGTTAGTCCTTGCTTGCTTGAATTTTATTATTTGTTAGTAATTGCAGGTGTGGGGATAGCCACATTCTTTGATTTCCTGTCCTTGCCTATTTAAGGGGTACAGTTTGAAATATTTTCTGTTAAAAACCCTCAGCTTTGGCCGGCAAAGATCTAGCTGTAGTCAGCTGGACGTATAAGAAATTTTTTAAGTACCTTTATCTGCACTTTTTTCAAATAATACAGTATTTAAATTGATTTAACTGTGTTGCATGATTATTAACTGAACTGTAAGTTTTGACTCTGTTCTTCCGTTACTGCTTGCTTGAATTTTATTATTTGTTAGTACTTGCAGGTGTGGGGGTAGCCACATTCTTTGATTTTCTGTCCTTGCCTATTTAAGTGGAACAGTTTGAAATATTTTCTGCGTAAAAACCTCACCTTTAGCCGGCTAAGATCTAGCTGTATTCAACTGGACGTATAAGAGAAGTTAAGTACCCTTATCTGCACTTTTTTTCAACTAATACAGTATTTAAATAGATTTAAGTGTGTTGCATGATTATTAACTGAACTGGAAGTTTTGACTCTGTTCTTCAGTTAGTGCTTGCTTGCTTGAATTTTATTATTTGTTAGTAATTGCAGGTGTGGGGTTAGCCACATTCTTTGATTTCCTGTCCTTGCGTATTTAAGGGGTACAGTTTGAAACATTTTCTGCTTAAAAACCTCAGCTTTGGCCGGCTAAGTTCTAGCTGTATTCAACTGGATGTACGAGAAAATTCAAGTACCTTTATCTCCACTTTTTTTTCAAATAATACAGTATTTAAATTGATTTAACTGTGTTGCATGATTATTAACTGAACTGGAAGTTTTGACTCTGTTCTTCAGTTAGTGCTTGCTTGAAGTTTATTATTTGTTAGTAATTGTAGGTGTGGGGGTAGCCACATTCTTTGATTTCCTGTCCTTGCCTATTTAAGTGGTACATTTGAAATATTGTCTGTTTAAAAACCTCAGCTTTGGCCAGTTAAGATCTAGCTGTACTCAACTGGACGTATAAGAGAATTTAAGTACCTTCATCTGCACGTTTTTCAAAAAATACAGTATTTAAATTGATTTATCTGTGTTGCATGATTATTAACAGAACTGGAAGTTTTGACTCTGTTCTTCAGTTAGTGCTTGCTTGAATTTTATTATTTGTTAGTAATTGCAGGTGTGCAGGCAGACACATTCTTTGATTTCCTGTCCTTGCCTATTTAAGTGGTAAAGTTAGAAATATTTTCTGATTAAAACCTCAGCTTTGGCCGGATAAGACCTAGCTGTATTCAACTGGACGTATAAGAGAAGTTATGTACCGTTGTCTGCACTATTTTTCAAATACAGTATTTAAACTGATTTAACTGTGTTGCATGATTATTAAATGAACTGGATGTTTTGACTCAGTTCTTCAGTTAGTGCTTGCTTGAATTTTATTATTTGTTAGTAATTGCAGGTGCGGGTAGCCACATTCTTTTGATTTCTCTCTCCTTGCCTATTTAAGTGCTGTACAGTTTGAAATATTTTCTGCTTAAAAACTCCAACAGCTTTGGCAAGCGCTAAGATCTAGCGCTGTATTCAACTGAACATACAAGAGAATTAAAGTACCTTGATCTGCACTTTTTTCAAATAATACAGTATTTAAATTGATTTAACTGTGTTGCATGATTATTTTGCGGAACTGGAAGTTTTGACTCTGTTCTTCAATTAGTGCTTGCTTGAATTTTATTATTTGTTAGTAATTGCAGGTGTGGGGGTAGCCACATTCTTTGATTTCCTGTCCTTGCCTATTTAAGGGGTACAGTTTGAAATATTTTCTGCTTAAAAACCTCAGCTTTGGCCGGCTAAGATCTAGCTGTACTCAGCTGGACGTATAAGAAAATTTAAGTACCTTTATCTGCACTTTTCTCAAATACAGTATTTAAATTGATTTAACTGTGTTGCATGATTATTAACTGAACTGGAAGTTTTGACTCTGTTCTTCAGTTAGTGCTTGCTTGAATTTTATTATTTTTTAGTAATTACAGGTGTGGGGGTAGCCACATTCGTTGATTTCCTGTCTTTGCCTATTTAAGTGGAACAGTTTGAAATATTTTCTGCTTAAATACCTCAGCTTTGGCCGGCTAAGATCTAGCTGTATTCAGCTGGACGTATAAGATAATTTAAGTACCTTTATCTGCACTTTTTTCAAATAATGCAGTATTTAAATTGATTTAACTGTGTTGCATGATTATTAATTGAACTGGAAGTTTTAACTCTGTTCTTCAGTTAGTGCTTGCTTGAATTTTATTATTTGTTAGTAATTGCAGGTGTGGTGGTAGCCACATTCTTTGATTTCCTGTCCTTCCCTATTTAAGTGGTACAGTTTGAAATATTTTCTGCTTAAAAACCTCAGCTTTGGCCGGCTAAGATCTAGCTGTACTCAGCTAGACATATAAGAAAATTTAAGTACCTTTATCTCCACTTTTTTTTCAAATAATACAGTATTCAAATTGATTTAACTGTGTTGCATGATTATTAACTGAACTGGATGTTTGAACTCTGTTCCTCAGTTAGTGCTTGCTTGAATTTTATTATTTGATAGTAATTGCAGGTGTGGGGGTAGCCACATTCTTTGATTTCCTGTCCTTGCCTATTTAGGTGGTACAGTTTGAAATATTTTCTGCGTAAAAACCTCAGCTTTGGCCGGCTAAGGTCTAGCTGTATTCAACTGGACGTATAAGATAATTTAAGTACCTTTATCTGCACTTTTATTTCAAATAATACAGTATTTAAATTGATTTAACTGTGTTGCATGATTATTAACTAAACTGGAGGTTTTGACTCTGTTCTTCAGTTAGTGCTTGCTTGAATTTTATTATTTGTTAGCAATTGCAGGTGGGGTAGCCATATCTTTGATTTGTCTCGTCATTTATGGAACATTTGAAAATACTGTCTGTTTAAAAACCTCATGGCTGAAGCTACATCTAGCTGGATTAACTGATCGTGATAAGAGAATCTCATACCTTTATTCGCACTTTTTTCAATGGCTGGTATTTAAATCTGATTTAACTGTTGCATGATTATTAATTGAACTGAAAGTTTTGACTCTGCGCTTGCTTGAATTTTATGATTTGTTAGTAATTGCAGGTGTGGGGGTAGCCACATCCTTTGATTTCCTCTCCTTGCCTATTTAAGTGGTACAGTTTGAAATTTTTTCTGCTTAAAACCTCAGCTTTGGCCTGCTAAGATCTAGCTGTATTCAACTGGACGTGTAAGAGAAGTTAATTACCTTTATCTGCACTTTTTTTCAAATAATGCAGTACTTAAATTGATTTAACTGTGTTGCCTGACTATTAACTGAACTGGAAGTTTTGACTCTGTTCTTCAGTTAATGCTTGCTTGAATTTTATTATTTGTTAGTAATTGCAGATGTGGGGGTAGCCACATTCTTTGATTTCTTGTCCTTGCCTATTTAAGTGGTACAGTTTGAAAAATTTTCTGTGTAAAAACCTCAGCTTTGGCCAGATAAGATCTAGCTGTATTCAACTGGACGTATAAGATAATTTAAGTACCTTTATCTGCACTTTTTTTCAAATAATACAGTATTTAAATTGATTTAACTGAGTTGCATGATTATTAACTGAACTGGAAGTTTTGACTGTTCTTCAGTTAGTGCTTGCTTGCTTGAATTTTATTATTTGTTAGTAATTGCAGGTGTAGGCGTAGCCACATTCTTTTAATTTCCTGTCCTTGCCTATTTAAGGTACAGTTTGAAATATTATTTTCTCATTTAAAAACCTCAGCTTTGGCCGTATAAGATCTAGCTGTACTCCAAGCTGGACGTGATAAGAAAATTTAAGTACCTTTATCTTGCACTTTTTCAAATAATACAGTATTTAAATTGATTTAACTGTGTTGCATGATTATTATGTGAACTGGAAGTTTTGACTGTGTTCTTCAGTTAGTGCTTGCTTGAATTTTATTATTTGTTAGTAATTGCAGGTGTGGGGTAGCCACATTCTTTGATTTCCTGTCCTTGCATATTTAAGTGGTACAGTTTGAAATATTTTCTGCGTAAAAACCTCTCAGCTTTGGCCCGCTAAGATCTAGCTGTATTGAACTGGACGTATAAGATAATTTAAGTACCTTTATCTGCACTTATTTCAAATAATACACTATTTAAATTGATTTAACTGTTGCATGATTATTAACTGAATTGGAAGTTTTAACTCTGTTTTTCAGTTAGTGCTTGCTTGAATTTTATTATTTGTTAGTAATTGCAGGTGTGGAGGTAGCCACATTCTTTGATTTCCTGTCTCGCCTATTTAAGTGGTACAGTTTGAAATATTTTTGAATAAAAAACTCAGCTTTGCCGCTAAGATCTAGCTGTATCAACGGATCGGATACGAAGTTATGTACCTTTGTCTGCACTTTTTCAAATACTACAGTATTTAAACCGATTTAACTGTGTTAGATGATTATTAAAACGAACTGGACGCTTTGACTCAAGTTCTTCAGCGGTGCTTGCTTGAATTTATTATTTGTTAGTAATTGCAGGCATGGGGTGGCCAGCCCTTGATTTCCTGTCCTTGCAAACTTAAGTGGTAACAGTTTGAAATATTTTTCGCCAAAACCACAACTTTGGTCACTAAGATCTAGCTGTGTATTCAACTGGACATAAGAGTAGTTCTAAGTACCTTTATCATGTAATTTTTCAAATAATGCCAGCATTTAAACTGATTTAACTGCATGATTATTAACCGAACTGGAAGTTTTGACTCTCAATTTTCAGTTAGTGCTTCGTCGACCCTTTATTATTTGCACTGCAGCTGGGGTAGCCACATTTCTTTCGATTTTCTGTCCTGCCTATTTAAGTGTAAGTTTGAAATATTTTCTCATGAAAACCTCACTAGCCGGCTAAGATCTAGCTGTATTCATGCTATAAGAGAATTTAAGTACCTTTACCTGCACCTTTTTCAAATAATACAGTATTTAAATTTTTTAACTGTGTTGCATGATTATTAATGAACTGGAAGTTTTGACTCTGTTCTTCAGTTAGTGCTAACTTGAATTTTATTATTTGTTAGTAATTGCAGGAGTGGGGGTAGCCACATTCTTTGATTTCCTTCCTTGCCTATTTAAGTGGTACAGTTTGAAATATTTTCTGCTTAAAAACCTCAGCTTTTATGGGCTAAGATCTATCTGTATTCAACTGAAAGTATAAGAGAATTTAAGTACCTTTATCTGCACTTTTTTCTGCGCACAGCAGTATTTAAAACTGATTAAACTGTGTTGCATGATTGCTTGGAACCGAACTGGAAGTGTTGGACTCTGTTCTTGAGTTAGTGCTGGCTTTGATTTTATAATTTGTTATAATTGCAGGTGTGGGGGTAGTCACGTCCTTTGATTTCCTGTCCTTGCCTATTTAAGTGGTACATTTGAAATATTTTCTGCTTAAAAACCTCAGCTTTCGCCTGCTAAAATCTAGCTGTATTCAAATGAACATATAAAAGAACTTTAGTACCTTTATCTGCACTTTATTTCAAATAATACATTATTTAAATTGATTTAACTGTGTTGCATGATTATTAACTGAACTGGAAGTGTTGACTCTGTTCTTCAGTTAGTGCTGGCTTTATTAATTGCAATTTGACTGTGTTCAGTTATATTGTGAATTTTATTTGCTTGAATTTTGGGGTGAATTTTTGTTTGTCCCCTTTTTTTTGGGTCCTTTGTATTTTGTAATCAGTTTCGTAAATCTAGCTGTTTAACTGACGTATAAGGGAAAATTTTAAACCTTTATTGACTTT
>NW_025049299.1:0-19068 GCF_019279795.1 Protopterus annectens | reverse complement strand
CCCCATCTCCGGTGGATCACAAGATCCATGCTGGCTGGGTATGCCCTGTGATGCACCCGCAACCTAAGCAGTTGCAAAACAAAGTGAAGAGGGACCTTCCTGGCATTCGTGCTGAAGGGCTTGGCTGCTAACTGACATGGGGGCACAGAAAGAGCACATGTACACTGAAAAGGCAGGTGAGGCACTCTGCTTTACCTCTGCCTGTTCTATTTACATGTGTCCTTTCTGCAATGGGCAGAAGGGAGGAGCTAATGTAAACCCTGTTGCCCTGACCTACATACACTGACTACACCTGAAGGGAGGGAGACTGAGTGGAGAGCTACATCAAGGCAACATGTCAAAAGGCTTAGACTGACCCAGGCTGTTTTTTGCATGTGTCCTTTGCCGGAGGGAACCATTACATCACAGTGGCACACCCAAGGCCCACAGCACTATGGGAGAAATTTATGGCCATGGTACTCTCCAAAGCATTCAACACACAGGTTGACCTTGCAAGTTGGGCACCCCCATGATGGCTCAGCACGTTTACCCTTGCTGGCACAGTTTTACATCTTGATTTATGCCACTTCACTGGAAAGTGAGAGCCATGCTCAAATCGGCTCACAGCCTCTGGGACAGTAATCTCAGTGCATCTTTTCCTCTTTGTGTAACTGGCAAGTAGATGCAAGCCTAGGTTCCTTCGCAACTGTAACTGTGTTGCCGGAATAATACGTCCAGAACGTGATAGTTGCTGATGTCTGATACTTTCACGGAATATAATGAAAGCATTGACAATGGCCACATCCCATAAGAACCAGAACAAGTACAGCCACCATTTGCGGGCCTTTCTGGCACTGGGATACTGTGTCCTCAGCTGATCTGCTCTGTCCACCCCATTCATGTAACTGTTGTACATGTTTACAACTGGTGGACATGGCACTGATGTCTTTCTTCCATCACGCTTTCTTCTGTATGTGCTGGAGACTGGCAAGGTTGGGTTACAGTTAGTTGACAGGAGGAATACTGGTTTGCTATCCTTCCATTCAGTAGCTAGCAGTGGTCCACTCTGCAATTGTTTGTAGTAGCCTCGAGCTGCTTTTCCAATGGCCTGTCTGTTGAATGTAAGAGGCCATCCTGACCTATTGGTGCGCATGGTTCCACAACAGTATAGATCATCTTTCAGCAATTGCTGTGCTAGTGGAACAGAGGTAAAGAAGTTATCAAAGTAAATGTGATGCTTCTTGCCAATCAGTCCCCTAGTTAAGTCAACTACAACTCTGTGTGCCAGCCCGACCTCTGTATTCTGCTCCGTTTTTCCAGTGTATACCTGGAATTCACGTACATACCCATTGGTTGAGTCTGCCAACACCCACACCTTAATGCCATACCTCTCAGGCTTACCAGGCATAAACTGTCTAAATGTCAAGCGTCCACGGAAGCCAACCATGGCTTCGTCTACAGCCACCTCACGATGCACATTGTAACGTGTCCTGCATGCATGAAGCACTGCATCCAGTATTGGCCGCGTGATGTAGCTTGTCATGACCCACAGCACCATGTGGTAGGCTCAGGCTGTTATCATTGCAGTGGAAGTACTGCTGAATTTTTCAAACCTATCTCTGGTCATGTACTCTGCTATTGGGAAGCGACCATATACATGGGTGCTTTCCCAGTACTGCCTCAATTCAGGAACATGTACAATAGACATGTATATTCTGACACCTAAAAATGTGCTGTATGTCTCCTGGGCACACAGGACTCCACCAGCGTATCAACCTTGCCTGCTGCGGCCTGCCTCTGTGCAGCATAGCGATTTGTTTCATTAGCAATACAGGTGTATAGCTCCTCTGGGAACATCAAATTCAGGAAGTCCATCTCTGTGCTATCTGAGCCCAAGTGATCTATTGGTCCTACTGGCCCCACAAATTCCTCAATGTGTAAAGTTTGAAGATGTTTTTCCCACGTGATTTACGTGGTGGGCATGCTCGGCACCTGACTGGGTCGCAAGGAACAGTTGGAAATGGGAAAGGCTGAAGGGTTGAGAGATGATGCTCTCTGAATGCCAGTAGCAATTGTACTGCTTGCAGTTGGTAGTGAACTGTTGACACATGTTCCCTGCTGAGGCACACCCATATCAGTCTCTGACAAGGAGCTACTTGGACTCCTATCTAGAGGATTATCTCCATCACAATCACCAAACTGTGGACTACTTCCCACATCATGCACAGGCGAAGGCACATCCACACCCTTATCAGCAGTTGCAGTGCCATGCACTGTGGAGGACTGCATAGCTGTGTCATTTAGACCAGGTGCTTTCGTGAACACAGATAAAGGCATGTCATCGTCTGCGTCATACTCTGAATGCCCTTGGTGGCCATAGTGTGTGGCCAACTTGTGTGGGCACCTTCCTTAGTTGTGCAAGTGGCACCTCATCCTCACTGTCTTGGTCACTGACATAATTACTGGTCAGGTCTGCTTTGGCAACTGGTAGTGGTCTTTCAGGAACGGCGGGGACAGGAGCATCATCCTTATCACAGGCAATGGCCTTTTCACGCAGACGTGCGAGTGGAATGTCATCATCCGAGTCATAATCATCATCCTCACTCTGGTTGGCATTATGTGGTACATCAAGGTGCATACCATCGTCTGAACCACTGCTACAACCATCACAGTCAGTTTCATCACCCAACAGGTCAAGCTGCTTGCTTTCTCCTCAACAGATGGCATCTTTGGGGGTGGCTGTGTTGCTTTACACTTGAAATCACACCTAAAAAACACAATGCAATCAACATTCTGAGTAATATACCTGCAGAGGCAGTGAAAATCAATGCACCTATCGTTAATTTCTATATATATATATATATATATATATATAACACCATCAATGTTTGGGGTGGTTGCAAATGAATAGATAAATGCATGTTGTTTGAGTACTACCTAAGCTGCATCACGATGTACATTTATCTCCCTTCCGCTTCCTATGTCTCCCTCTCACAATACTTCTTTCTCCAAGAACAAACAAAAGGGAGAAATACAGTCAAATCAAATACATTTATAGTGAAGCAACTGGCCTGATAAAATTACAGTAACCTGCAAAGAATAAACCCACTATCTGCCCATCTTCATCCATGCATTCAAGACTAGGGCTGTTGCAAAATTAAATCCTTCCTGCCTCTTAAAAAATCAAACTAGGCCATGCTATAATGCTATCAGAAATATTTTTTCTACTTCTACTTACTAGCATAGCTAAATACTCTTTCACAGACATTAAATTAAGAAAAAATAACAGATCAGTATAGCCTTTAGTAATTTAATTGAATTTAAAAATGTCTGCACTACATGCATCTAAGCTTTACTTCTGATCTCTACTAAACAAATGATAAATGTATTATAACCCCTGTTCTGCTCACTCAGATCAGCAACACTAGAAGTCACAATAGAAGTGACAATACTTTTAGGTGAGCTGGCTCTCTAAATTCAGGTAAAAAAATGAAAAAGATTAAAAAAGATGCCCTGGTAAATACTAACCAGCAACCAGAATGCTTGACTTTATTCACATTTCAGGGTCTAGAAATGAGTGTTTCTCATGCAGCACAGAGTAGACTCATGCCCAGTATAAATGCATAATTGTTTTCAATCATGACATGAAGCAATCGGTCTAAGTAGTACAGTTAATCACGAACTTACTAACACCCTAGGCCAAAGGTTCCTGGAATTCATAAATTCAAATGCAATGGAACAGCTAGTCACCTCTACAACAAAGGTGAGATATTGTACTAGACCTGATAATCACAAACATGGGGACAAAGTGCTCCACACTGGAAGTATACCCCTCACTAGTGAGATCTGACCACAAAATAATCACCGGGATATACAGATCCCTGGATATACAGATCCCACCTCTACCCACAACACAAGACTAGTGAAAAACTTCTGACTTCACACTTCTTATAACTGAGATGGTATCCTTTAATCCAACTGGGCCAGTGGAAACCACATCCCACAATGCAGAATCCTTCACAAATGCTTTCTCATCTCCAAGAATGCATGGATCATGCAATCCCAAATAAAACCAAGACCCTCTCCACCAAGGGAAGGCGTCCTGACTGGTGGACCCCAGCCATAAACAAATTGTACAACAAAAGGAAACTACTGCATGACAGAGCAAAATCCCATAAAGAGAAGGCATCTCTGATCAGCAGTAGTAGAAAGCTATGTTCTCTCTTAAAAAACATCCAAGGCCAACTGAGAGAAAATCGCTATGGACACTAAAGATAACCACAAGGCCTTCTTCAGCTATGTTAGAAACCTGGGCGGAAACCCTCAGATATGCTCAGCGGTAGTTCACAATGACAAAAAATACCCTGATCCCACAGATATTGCCAACATTCTGGCACACCGGTTCAGTGCAAATTTCTCACCTCCCTCACCTGCCAAAAGAAGAAATACTTATCCCAGCTGAATGTAACCTCCCTGTCATCTCAGATGTCTAGGTGAGAACCGCCCTCAGTAAAGCTAAAAAGACAGCATCAATGGGACCTGACGATATGCCAGGTTGCGTGCTACGTGAACTCCAAGAGGAGCTAAACCCGCACATAAAAATGCTATTTAACCTTTGCCTTACTACAGGATATGTACCTTAACACTGGCGTACAGCAGCAGTAGTCCCACTCCACAAAGGAGGCACCTCTACAGACCCTGATAACTACCTCCCCATAACCTTAACCAGCCTGGTCTGCAAAGCTATGGAAAGAATCATTATGGAACTCACAGACATTGAGGACTTAGACACTTGATCCCACCCAGTTCAGCTTTGTAAAGGGCAGATCCTGCCTTTTGAACCTGGTTGACTTTTTCGAAACAGTCACTAGAGCCATTGAAGAGGCCAAAGCAGTCCATACAGCATACCTGGACTTGGCTAAAGCTTTCGTCACAATACCCCACTCGGGCATCATAGACAAGTTCAACAGCGTAAATCCAGGATTTCCTGGGCACTTCTGTGTGCACACATCTATACAGTTACTATAACATGATTACTCAAGCAGTAGTAGCATGGCACAAAGCATTAACAATTACTTAAAAAGTTGCACTGTAAACATCAAAACCATGTCACAGTATCTAGTACATGTCAAATCCATGCCAGTTGAGCTTCCTCTGTAATAGTCCAGATGCCATTTAGTAACATTTCCTGGTTCCAACAGGAAAAATTCATAAACAAACACCTTCGCAGGTGGGAAATTGCATCAGATTATAAATTGCATCAGATTCTCTGTTGAGTAGCCATTAATTATATTCCGGTGTAGGAAAAGACATAGCAATTACCAAGTGATGTTACAAAGTACTGGATGTCCCTACAAAATGAAAAGACAACACGATCACTGTCAAGGAGGCTGGCAAGAGACCTACAACAACAGTGAAGGAGCTGCAGGAATTTCTGAAAAAGTACTGGTTGTGTACTACTTGTGACACCAATATCCCATATTCTCCATATGTCTGGACTCTAGGGTAGGTAGGGTTGGACAGAAGCCTTTTCTAACAGAAAAACATCCAGGCCAGGCTACAATTCGTGAAACAAGATATCAAGTCTCCCAGAAGCATGTGGGAAAGTGTGTTGTGGTCTGGTGAGAGCAGGTTTTAATTTTGTGGGCACATTCAAGAAGTTACGTTTGGCACAAAAACACCACTTTCTCATCACCAAAAGAACATTCTCACGGTGAAGCATGGTCATGGCAGTATCATGCTTTGGGGTTGCTTTTCACTGGAATTGGGGATTTAGTCAAGGTGGAGAATTATGATTACTTCCACATACCAGTCTCTGCAAAGAAAACTAATCTCAAATTGCAACTGTAGTAGTAAAGTAGTAAATAAGTGTAGTAAAGAAAAGGCACTGGTGTAGATTCATGACTTATACCATTATGGGAAGATTCCAAAACCAACAAATAATGCTTTCATTCTACACACGTTGGTTGGACTGCATCTCGCTGACAGTTCTTGAGACAACATAAAGAAAGAGATATCAGGTACCTTGAAGGAATGCAGAAGAAAGCTACCAGAAAAGTGCTGTACAATGGAAGGTAAGGGATATGGTCAAAGACTATAGGAACTACAGATCTTCTCATATGAGACACAAGGAAGCAGGGCTGAAGAACTTGATACTAGTGCACAGAATCAGGCTGGAAACTGAAAAGTTCACTGACAGGACTCCAACTCCCCTACAGCAGCTTACAGAGATTAATAAATAGATAGCCATACTTTAGCTTTATCACGAGCAAGCTATATAGACTAATCCAACAAAATCATTCAGTGTGTATGCAAAGTCTCAAACAATGCCCGAGTATCCCCAGAAAAGCAAGCCATCCTGAGAACTCTAACGGAATAATTAACAAATTTACAAGAAGGAATAAACTGAAAGGATCATCTAACTTAGTATTATGACCAATAAAAAGCACTTTAAATTAATCTAATACAAACACCCAAACATTATTTACAATCATATAATACCCAATACCACCATTATTGCCAAACTGAAAAAAATACAATTTCTATTACCAACTTTAAAAAATATGAAGTAAACAATGAGAGCCATGTATAAAAGCAGTTCAAGATCTAACACCAATGATAAATTATCCGTTAATGACCAATCTACGGAAGTATTTATAAACAAACAGTGATTACACAACAGACCACTACAAGCCACGACCACCCCTTACTACATAAGGTGCTCATCTCAAAAAATTAACATCTACTCACATAAATGATTTCACCTTTCTGACCTGCTTATACAGCTTTACAACAGAAACAAAAATTGAGCCAGAGAAAATGGTGTACGCTGGGGTCACCAAATCCACCAGATCAAGGAAGAAGAAATAGCATGCATTTACTTTACTTCAGCAACAAGCACTATACATACATTCAGGGAGAGAGACCCTAACTAGCCCAGCACAAAGCACTGCAACTGCAAGTAAATCACCAACAGGTTTCGAGGTCTGGCTATGGGCGCATTTAAGAAGTGAGAGAAAACGCCTCCAATACCACTACCGTACTTCCCAACTTTTGCGCTTCTTCTAAACTTATCAATTATCATTATAAAACATTAAGATTCATAATACAAAACCAGTAATAATGCAGCGCATCTCACTTTTCATAGTGTGATTAATCTGGACACATTCTGCTCTTGTCAACACAAATCTGATAAGACTAACAGGTTTACATTAGCATATACATTTTCTGAAGGGCTGAAGTCTTGCCACAAAAGCAAAACCTATTTTTTACCAGTCACCAATCGGTAGTATCACGCGTCCTTGCAAAAAAATACACCTCCAATATATGGAGACTTTATTTTCAAGATGATAACCACAGAAGATGGAATTCAATACATAGGAAAATAAAAGAAACTAATAAATAGTGGGTGCAGGGTTCTTCCAATGTCGGCCCTCCACAAATTACCATAAACACAAGAAAAATCATGGTACTCCACTATCAATGTCTCTAATACTAGCAACATATATTATTACCATAAACACAAGAAAATCCTGGTACTCACTATCAAGTGCTCCTACTACTAATAATAATATATATAGTATATATATATATATATATATATATATATATATATATATATATATATATATATATATATATATATATACCAAAGCTACTTTACAACCTACTTAGCTCACCAAAACAGATCTCAGTCACAAAGGAGGTATATATTTAAATGATAAATAAAAAGAGAAAGACTATGGCCAAATAACACAACAGAATAGAACTTCATAGTTCAAAAGCAAAGGAAATAATTTACTCACCACGGAAAAGTTAGAATAGTCCTCAAATACAATACACTGCGCTTTGGATATTGTCATTGCCTTAGTTAAAAAAATTGATTTTCTGTCAAAATGACAGGATGCAAGGCAGTCAACTAATATAATATATACTCAAATTATTCATAAAAAGTACACCACAAACCCTCCTTTAATTCTATGTTTACTGTCCTTGCAAGAAAACAGGCAATTGAAGATTATAATGTCTACTATTTTCCTCCTAGACTGCTGATATATTCTTGGAAATTTTATTCATGACATTATATGAAAAGTAGTGTGTGAGGGTGGGGTGTATTGCTGGCTCACTGCAAAGTGGAGAAAGATCCAATATGTGTTAACGTTACATTCATCAATGCTGATAACGACTTCTGCTTATGTAGAATAACATACCAGTTTACCAGTTTCCACCCTTGAAAAGTGACAAATGACTCAGCTATATTGTGTTCCACTGCGCTGTAATGACTTGCAAAGTTATGTATTTTGGTGCACCAGCTAATGACTTGCAAAGCATGCATGCCCAGACACAGGTGATAATTGTTGACATTCATTACATTACCTTCTTGCAGGTGTTATGCAACTTGATCACAATCTGTTATTATGTAAGTCCATAGTCAAATAGTACAACACTTACATATTGCTATATATTAAGCTATATATTATCTGTTATTATAGGCTTTCATAGTCAAAGAGTACAACACTTACATATTGCTGTGCCCTTGGTCCCACCTACATTCCTGTGACTGACAAAGCCAGGAGAAATGCAGCTAAAAATATGCTGTCAGGATTTGCATACCTAGGTTTCCTGTGACCTACTTTCATATTTTCTAAATATCATAAGGACAAAATGATTGACTTCCACAATTGGCTAGCTTCTGGTGTCATTCAAAGGGGATCCAGTATCTGTCTGCCTGGGACGACATGCCATGACTGGACGGAACACGATGTTTTGCCAGAGATGGTCTGCACCCTGCCGCTCTCAGATTCACAGGTTACACAACTATGAAAAGCTCTTTGCCACCCATATATTGCCTTTTTGTGTGTACAAAGTTCAAAGGACAAAACCACCTCACCTGTAACAGGTACAAGCATGCAAAATCTGGAAGGTAATGCTCACGATGATGCTAGAAGCTCTAAACCTCAAGATGCATCCTCTCTATAAGCACTCCTAAAAATGGAGAACATAGAGTATAGGTCTGTGCAGTAACTGAGACCTGGTTCAAGGCTATTCCAGAGGAGCACACCTGCACATCACAGGAGCTACAAGCTCTTACCCCTTTACACCTCCTTTTTCGAAGCCACCAAAGCAGGACCCGAAACACTAAAGGAGTGGAGGAGTGTCAATATTCCTACCAAGGATATTTTCACGCCACCACCAGGCTAGTTTTTGCCCCAACACAATGCTGTCTGGAAATTCTCCAGGTGTAACTAACACTAGGTAAGATCTCCAGGTGTAAACTAACACTAAAATAAGACTGCAATCCAAATTGTAGCTTGCTACAGATCCCCCACCATACTCCCAAAGATTCCCTCACACTCATAATTCCTTCTAAACATACTGGAAAATATTAATGAATAGAATCGAAACACACCTCCTAATACTGGGTACAGTTTTTAACTTCCACTCCTGCCATGGGAAAAACTACTTCATGCACCAACACACCTTTGCCCAACGTAGTTCTTGTCATGTTTTAATCATAGCCTCACTCCTCAGATTTTCATGCCCACTGAGTGGACAAAATGCAGAGCTTTGCAGTTGTTAGTTTAATCATAGCGCTCACCTCAGGTTTCCTGTGCCCACTGAGTGATGCAGAGCTACAGTGTATCCCGCTCCTAATGACAAGGGGGGATCCACCTTGGATCCTGAAACTACTGTCCCATCAGTCTGGACAAGCCTTATCTGCAAGGCTATGTGAGTTCTATTATCAGCTGAAACTTATAAACAAAGCACATTGGCGACCTCTTCAAACACTGGACCTCACCCAGTTTGGGTTCGTGGAAGGGTCAGATCTTGTCTCCTCGAACCTTTATTGATTCTTCTACAGAGCCGCATAGACAAGGTTACAGGTTAGGCCATAGACAAGGGTAAGGTGTTCACACACTGAAAAGCCTATCTAGACCTTGCCCAAGGCCTTTTGACATACCATCCCCCACTCTGGAATCATAGATGCAACTTACCCCATAAGCTGGGCATTAATCCCTATGTGTCACTCCAATGTACAAAGTTGCTAACTGGCTTTACTGATAGAAATCCAGCTCCAGACAAGTGACAAGTGGAGTACCCCTCAGGAGTTCAGTCCTGTGGACTGTTTGTTTGGCATCTACTTCTCTAGTACAAGCCAACACTAAGGGACTCTGGATAACAAAGTTCGCAGAATGACTGCAAATTGGGGAGCCATTATTGAATCCCCAAATGATGTGGATACTCTACAAAAAGGGCCTTTACAGAAACAGATGCTTGGTGCCAGAGCTTCATGGACTCCAAGTTCAATGCCAAGAAATAATATAGTGATCCCCTTTGGGGAAAAAAAAACATGTATCCATGAATTCACCATATAGGTGGCAGTATACTAAACACCTCCAAAATGTGATAAAGAGACTTGGGGACACAGGTGGGCCGGTGGTCTCACTCCTTCGATAACCTACATCGCCACAACAGTCAGGGAAATCCTTCTATGTGGCACACACCTCATCACTAATGGCTTTTCATCCAGAAAAAAGGGAGGTCATTTGTCCCATTGTACTCATCCCTCATTAGAATCATACTATAGAAATTACAACTCTCCATTTTTGGTAAAATGTACCTCCTCAAGACATCTGCAACAAATGGAAAGGCTCATGAAATACCAACACTAAAAGAATCCTGCAGGCCTAAAGCAGATGCCTGTATTTCGCTGATCAGCCTTTCCTTAAAAGCTCCAGCAGTTATACCTTTTTCTATGAGCACTATTGTCTACTCAGTGAGGCGATCTCTGCTTAACATACATAGCCATGCTATCAAACCCAGAGCTGTTGGACATGCTACACTTAAAGAAATCCTAATCCCTCAGGAGCCACATCAC
Source organism: Protopterus annectens (assembly GCF_019279795.1). Lineage (NCBI taxonomy): Eukaryota > Metazoa > Chordata > Ceratodontiformes > Protopteridae > Protopterus > Protopterus annectens. The sequence continues at coordinate 8,210 of NW_025049299.1, read as the reverse complement.
TTCCAGGGATCTAAACTCCTATCACTAATAAACATGCAACATGCTGGAGGGATAGGTTCCTGACCCAGAGACTCCCAGACTCTGGAATAGATTGCCTGAGATACATGTCCAAGCAGAGTGCCTCTTTGGCCCCTTCTGGGAAAGGAACCCTTGATGGATTGGATGGGAGAAAGGAAATTCACCCCTGGGATCAAATTAGTCACCCTGCTAGACGGGGGTCCAGGGAAGTAAATAGTGTGTGGGGAAGAAATAGCCAGGGAATTTGTGCCATGGTTAGGCTTGTATAGGCCCTAGGGGCTGAGGCTGTAGCCTGAAGTACCAACCTATGAACCTATTGAGAGAAAAGTGTAAGAAAAAATGAGTTAGCCTTTTTTCTTTCCTATTAAAAGAAAGATTGAAAGAGTAAACCCTTTCTGGGAGTTAGTACAGCATCAAAAAGCCTACTCTAGGGAGATCAGGAAATAGTCTTCCTAAAGAGTGAATTCGAAACAATTCTAGTCAGGTATTTAAGTCACTCTGGACATAGTTTTCAATTATGTTTGGGTGTTTAAACTGTCAGATGCAAACAGTAGTCTTATTACAGTGAGCATGGAGGATCGCCAAAGTGATAGGGTAGATAGGATATTTTCTATTTATATTTTGACTCTTGAAGAAAAGTCTGACTGGGAAAAACTCCTTTGCCTTTTCACTGTAGGCCTGGGATTAAAAGCTCCATATTATATACTAACTTTACAGGGACACTTTAACATGAACTAGCAGCAAAATATAATTTCTACATTTAATACTGAGCTTATGATACAGTTTGGTTAGGTATTAACTGTTACACTATTTTGCAGCATGCTGGAAGTAATGCATATCTAAATAACATTCAGTACTAAATTACAGTTTTATATATAAAGTTCAACACTGAAATAAAAGTTAGTTCACAGACTAACAAAATGGGGCTTATGCATATTTTCATCCAAATGTTATTCACTTGAGACCTGTAAACTGGAGACAGTGTGACTGATTTTTATGGTACTTTGATTTGGCTGCAAAAGGAGGTGACCGTAAATTTATAGTGCTGTAGTAAAATGGTGCAGGACGCTGTTTTCTTTGACAGGTATGATTTTGAGTTTTTAAAATTTAGATGGGAAATGATTAGACTTGGAAGAGGCTTAGTAACATGGGTGTGTACTGGAAGTGCTAACCTCAACATATGTAGGCAAAGCATCATCTTTTAGTTTCTGATCCTAGAAGGGAAGGTTAAGAAATCCAGTGCTTTGTTGAAAATTAGTAGCTAGATTCTCAGAGTATCGTAATTAATTAGAAGTAAATAGCTGGGGAATATGGGTAAATTATAATACTATTGCTAAATACTTATGTATATTTATCAGTATTCATTCCAATCGAAGAATAAGCATTGAATATCCGCCATGATCAATTAAGTGAAAATACCATTCTCCCTTATATCTAAATATATTTTGTTTTAGAATTGTGCAGAATATGGGTAAAAACAAAAGCTGCTTCTACTCCTTACTGAGTTTCGAAAAATCCTCGCAAGCTTAGAATTGTACAGTTTTTGACAAAAATGGCATCTTACTAAATAAAAGCAACATGTTTTCCATTTTGATGTGAATTGCAGCTGGGCAGAAACAGTGTTTCTCTCGAAGTCTAATTCCTAAATAGGCAAAGCTCCTGACACTAACATAATGGTGTAAATTCCTTTGGAAGGAATAGTAGTTTTCTTTTTGTACAATTAATTTTTGGTTTTGTGTAAATTAATAATGTAAAATGTGTGGAGCTCTAGGCATTTTTCCTCCTGTGTTTGAAATAACCTCTTTACACATTAGTATATACAGAAAAAGCTGCAATGTAAGCATAAATGACCAAGAGTGAATTTGATGATAAATTTTGAGATAGTGGGAGGACATCATCTTTTTATACCCTGTAGAATTTTGAAGAGGGTCAGGGGCAAAAGCATGTAACTACAGAAAACTCCACCGACCAAGGTTGCATTATGTTGTTTTAATCCAGGACATATGTATTAATATTGTTTGAAAATGTAATTATATTATTTATTGATTTATGTTCAATTCTATATATTTTTTGCACATATATATACAATACATACAAGAAGGAAAAACTGCAGATTACTGTAAGTTCGCCATTACCTTAATTAGAAAAGGATTAACAAAGCTCCAACCATTTGGAATAGATACTTCCAGAAAGCAGGAAGATATGCCATAAAGAGAAAAGAAAAAGGGAAGACCATGCCCAACCGTTCTCTTACGTAGTTATAAAGAAGTTATAGGTTCTGCTGGTAAGTTATAAAGAAGAAAAAAGAAACCTTAATACTTGAATGGAAGTTAGGTGAGGGTCAGTCCAGGTTATGGGCTGACCACAGCTACTACAAAGGCATATAGACCGTTTCAATAGTACATAGTAAGAGTAAATATAAAAGAGCGATATAATGGGTCATACATAAATAAACGCGATTGTGGTGGATCTTTCCTAACTTCACCTAGGTGGCAGCTGCCATAAATGGTGTATATTGCATGACAAGAAGAAGGAGCTGATACATAGCTACACCGCAAGGCATACACAGTTTCAATAGTGCGTGAGTAAGCGTAAATATGAGAAGCGATATAATGGGTCATACATAAACATACATTTGGTGGATCTTCCTTAGCATTTAATACATGTTCTTACTCAAAACAGGGAAACATGTTGTCGACTAAGAGTTTGAGAGGGTATCTGCCAATGCGAAAAGAATTCTTGACAAAACCAAAATAATTATGGGAAGAAGAAGGCCCAAATTATATTGAGACAGATTTTAAACATTATTCATATAAACTTAGAAAGTTGTTGGAAAAGAGTAAATTAGGAAGGATATAAGCAGTATGAAACTGAAATGGATGCTCGTCATTTAGTGACAGCAGTCTACAACAATTTGCCAAGAGCCCACACATTTTTCAGAAGAAAGCCCAAATATATGAAGACAAGATATGGACATTCTCTAAAGGACAGGATACTTAAGGCTGCAAGACTCATACTATGTCCCGCGAATTACCTATACGACTCCATTTTGGATGATATTTACAAGGCAATTTGTTCCCAAAGAGAAGGATGGACAAATTACTGTTCACCAATTTAGCGTAGAGAACTCTAACAACCAGCTTCTCAACTCTACAGCAAAGTCCATGACACAATAAAGAGGCAACTTATTAAAAAAAAAAGTTTAAAAGAGTGCTGGCTTAAGCTCTGCACCCTAGCTGCCTAAATCCATATTACAATAAAAACAGTATCTCCACTGTATCCGAAACCACTTTAAAATCTCTGATAACGCTTTACAGCATAAACTTAAAATGTTACACACCTAGAACTATGGCGACTTAGGGTTAGTTTCCCAACTATTCACTATGGCTTCCCTGCATCTTTCTACCATGCAGAAATACCGAAGTACAAATACCCTACATAAAATAACCAAACGAACTCCACCAAAGCACCAGTTCGACGTAAAGTGGAAAAGTGAAAGAAAATACCTACATCTATATAAATCAGACCACGCCATGTAAAAAGCGAAAAGGTGAACCAACAACTCAACAGTTACTACATTTCTACAACACCTCAAAGCATCCAGTTTCCCAACAGGTAACTCATTACTTCCTTCTAACAAAGCTATACTGATAAATTCCATGGCTAGCTGAACTTTAGGCAACTTACTAAAAAAAAAAACATGGCAAGTTTAAAATAGGGGCTCGCTGGCCCCTGCACCCACATGTCAGAAATCCCGTTATTGGCCAATTTAAAACAAGTAGAGGAAAAACTGTACAGGAAAAAGCACCTGCTGTACTTCAAAAATTATTCGAGGAACGGCAGAAAGAAGGTACTTTGCTGAGCCTGACCGAACCCTTCCGAAACTCCAGTGGCTGAATGGAACTCCTCGTAGTGCCTGGTATGGCAAAGTTCAAGTGAATAAGTGGATCTGCAGTAGCAGGTAAAATCTCCAGCGTTCTTCGCCACCAAAAAGAAAGAAGGAAATACCTGCTACTGGACCGGTTCACTATTCATTAAAGGCCAAACAAAAAGAAGCTTGGGTATGGGGTGGAGGTGTTATGCAGAAGTGGTGGCTCCCGGAATGCAAGAATCCGATTGGCTGCCACCACCGCGCTTTGCCAAGCAGACCTTTAAAAATTGATTTTCTACAGAAAACTTCAACGACCACGCGTTAAAAACACATGAATCGCGTAACTAGATGGCGATAAACCGTACGATGTTTAGTTACGATTTCCAGGAGAAAGCGTTTTACTGTTGCATGCAATGAAATCAGCAGAATTTACTCCTCTCTTAAACTTGGCGACACTTTCCGGGGAGATGACATGGTTTGTAATCAGGAATCTCATGGCGCTCGGCCTTAAAGGCCGCCCCATGAGAAATGCAATCAAAGTGAGATGAGGTTAACGTAATTACAATCAAAGCACAGTATGCTTGTAGAGAAGCGCCCCGCGTTAGAGTGCTCTGAAAAAACAAGTTGGTTAGTTAAGGATTGAACAATGATACACAGCTTAGTCAGGGAAGGAGCATGGACAAAGCCAGTTGAATGTGGAGATGCTGTGGTAATGCTTTTTTTGAAAAGGTTTAAGGAGGAAGTTGCAAGGTGATATGATTTTGGTAGAGATTGGCAGGTCTTGGCAACAGAGTTATGAAACAGAGAATCCCCTGCAGAATTGGTTGGCTTTATAGCATGGACCATTAATTTTGTCGAGCCCGACATCTTAGTGATCCCAGGTTTGTTGTATGGTTTTATTATATTAGGAAGAGTGAGGGGTATTTTCAGGATGGTAAAGAACTTTGTAAGGAACTGGCTAAGAGTTGATTTAGTGTAATTAAGTTGGGGAGTTCAGAAGCCAACATGAAGTTGTTTCAGGTTCTGGCAGTGATAAAGTTCTGTAGCGTGGAGTTAGCTGGCGAATCTTACTTAATATGGTTGTCGTAACTGTGTGGAGAGCTTATTCAGTTCTGGATTTATTTAGGTTTGTAAAGGAAGAATGGGGGAGGCATAAGTAAGGAGTAGAGAGAAGTTGTGACCTGGCGGAACAAGGCTATTCCAGCCTGTGGGGTTAGAATGCTTTGTTTCTGGTACATTGACCCGGGAAGTTTTTATTGATGGTCTGAAGAGGGTCTTTGTTGGACCTATAAGGTCTTAGGCCCATTTGAGCTTATTATCTATAATGACTCCTAGTAAGTTTAGTGTGGGTATCTGGGGAGATGGTGGTACCATTGTTGGAAGCTAATAGTGAATGAGAAAGGGGTGTATTTCGGTAATGGGTGGAGTAAAGAGTGGGAGTTTGGTTTTTGTTGGGGTTCAGTAACATGCGACATTGGTTAGTGAGCCAGTTTTCAATGAAGTGCTTAATGTACTTTTGGGTTGCGTTTTGTATGGTCTGTTGGAGAGGCAGGTGGCTGAGCAGATGATATGGAATCCATCTGCATATTGGATGCAGGTAGCCTTTGGAATAGCGCTGTGTGGGAGTTGGGCTGATGAAGACAGAAAAAAGTAGTGGTCCCAGTATGGGAGCCCTGAGGGACACCTTGGTTAAGGGTGAGCGGTAGCTGGTTGAGATAACTTGTTCTGCCACTAACAACCTGCCTGTTGTCTGCCAGTTAGGTATGGATTGGAACCCACTGGATTGACGTGCCTATTGAGGACATAGGGATTTGGAGTGAGAGAATGAGGAGTTCATGGTTGACCATGTCAAGGCGTTTTGACAGGTCAAGAAAGAGGGCAGAGGATATTTTTGTTATCATTCCTATTTTGGTTTATGGCATTTTGTAAAGTCAATGAGGGGCAAGATGTGGTAAACTGTGATGTGGCCTGAAACCATGTTTAGAGGTGCCAGATAGTAAGTTGTTTTAATAGGTAATGCATTGGTTGCTTATGAACACATTTTTCCATTATTTTGGCTAATGGGGAAGAGAATGGCAAATTGGTCTATAGTTGGATAATTCTGTGGAGTTTCCGCCGCTTTCATGAAGCGGGATGACATGGCGATATCTTCCATAGGTGAGGATAGTACCCTCGGAGTAAATTAAGTTCTATTCAGCTAGTATATAGCTATAGGGTAAGCAATGGCTTCCCCAGCAGATATTTGTAAGTACTTCCTTGCAGGGAGGAGGTCAGCAGAGAGGTGTGTAGGTTTTAGCTCTTGCATTAACAATGTCTTAATATAGGTAGTGGAGATTGGCTGGAAACTAGAATTGGGGATGGTTACACTAAAAGGGGTTGGAGCTGGGCAGTGTTGCCGAATTTGAGTGGGAGTCAGTTGACTTTGCTAGGGCTGACTGTATGCTGGGTTTTCGCCAAGGAATAGCCGCCATTAAAGAGCATCGGCTATGCACTCTGGGGATCTGTTAGCTGCCAGGTTGGCAGGGGTGGCAGGCTGTGGTAGACTGCTCCCTTGGATGGAGGATCTGATTTATGCTTCGCCCAGAATTTTTGAGTGGGTGATTATGGATGCTCTGTTTGAAGTAAGTTCTGGCAGCCAGCTTTTTTATCTAGTGGCATAATCTCGATTTTTGTTTCATTTCTAGGTTGCCGGGTAATTTTAGGAAGCGGTCAAGTGGGGTTTTAGTTGAGCGCTTAGCAGGCCCAGGCTTTCCGTTCTCTTGGCCTTTTGATTTTTGACTTGAGATGCTCCCTGGTTGTAGCCAGTGCTGGGTTAGATTTCATTACTTTAACGTGCGTGCACTGGAGCATGGTCATCAGGATGCTAATGAAGTTGTTGTTGGAAATATGCTATGGCCCCTTCTAATGGTAGCTTTTTTAGTTTTGGACTAGCCAAAATCTGCCCAGCTGAGTTCATTTAAGAAAGTTGCAGGGTTAAAAATTCTTTTTATTTCTAAATGTTATGTATTTGATTTGGTGGAGCAGGTCCTCTGCCTTGTCTCTTTGTCAATGATAGTAGATGGATGATCACTGAGGTCATCAGGAGAGTACAGGTTGCTGTATTGTTGGGCTTGGTTATTGACTAATATCCAGCTCTAGGGATACTTTCCTACTTGGTTGGTTTGTGGATCTCCTGGTGGGGGAGGTAATGGTCTGCTTCGAGTATCCAAATAGGTTTATAGGTGTGGTGGGGGGTATGGTTGGAGCATGAGTGCCAGTCTATATTAAAGTCACCAAAGATTATGGTTTTCTTGGAAGATAGGTAGTATTTAGCTGACCATAAAAGGATTTCTTCTAGGGTAGTAATACTTGTTACCTGGTGGTAGCATAAGCACAGATGATGTATTTCACGTATTTATTAGCCAGCTAGTTTGTAGTTTTGGTTATAAGAAGTTCTGCATTGTTATTGAATTAGGGGTGGGTTAACATTGAATCCCTCTGTTATGAACAGTTAGTGTATTTTTTATATGAATTGCAATCCCACCACTCCTTTCTTTTGTGTGAAATGCAGTCAAGTCCCATGAATATTATAGCCTGGTGGTGTTATTTTCCATTATCAGTAGTAGTAGGTTTCTAAAGCCTGCTGTTTCTGTAAAGACACATAATATCCCGTGAGTGAGTTGCAGAGAGGGCATGAAGGTTGGGGATTTTATTTAATTAATACTTCTTGATATTTAAGGAATGAAATGCCAAAGGGGAGTTAGTGGGAGTACATGTGAGCGATGGAGTGTGAGTTTTTGAGTGTGAATATGGGCCAGGGTTGGGATGAATGTCCCCATGCTGTAAGGTTTTGGTGATAGGGATATTCTCTTAGTTTTAGGAGCTTGTTAATTAGTTTTATATAGTTCTTTGTCTCTTGGGTTCACTATGTTAATTTGTGTGTAGATTGGTGGTGGTAGTTTTGTGTGAGACACTGCTACTCTGGTGGAGTGGAGGATGGGTGGGTGTTTAAGCTTGAGTAAAACATCATGAGGTGGATGTTCTGAGCTTTTGGGTGTTGTAGAGTCTTTGTGCAGTAGGTCTAATATGCTCTACATAAGCAGTGAGGTGATGTACCAGGAATAGTATATAAGGGGAGTAAGGGTAATTAGCATGTGTTATTTTTGTTTGTTTCCATTATTTTGTTTATGGTGATTGTGAGTATTCAGGGTTAAATTAAGCTTCTTACAGAGCTTTTATAGTGGTGATGGATGGTTGCCCAGTAAGGCATTGTATTGGAAAGCCAGGAGGTTTGGTGGGAGTGTGGGAAGCAGAGATTGGAGAAAAAAGTGCATGGTATTTA
>NW_025049298.1:0-19632 GCF_019279795.1 Protopterus annectens | reverse complement strand
CAAAGTTTAGTGCTGCTTATGCTAAGTCAGCTTGCATTGTTAATAGCACAACAGTTAGTGTACTTGCTTTTGATGCAGACGGCTGTGGGTTCTACTCCCACAATAGGTACATGCATTGCTGATACTGTACTGTGTTGTAAAGGGGTTGGAGGCTGCAGTTCTTTTTGGCAAAGATACTTAGTAACTATGAACCTGTTATCAGTTTGCCATCTATTCCCTATTGCGATATTACTAGCTTATCATTTTTTTAATGCATGCAACATAGGCAATTTACTCTTCAAGGGCAAGAGGCACTTTATTTGTAGATGAAACAATGACATATAAAGTTGTTTGCTAGTAGCAACCTCTTTATTACATATTTCTTTAATGTGGATTTTACTACTTCAGAGATTGTATATATTTACTGATACTGGTGGACTGTAGAAGGTTGAGTAGACTTTTTATGATGGAAATGTTCTGAATTGGGCAGTTTTGTCATTGGTGCATGCATTTTGTTTCATTGTTTACTGGAAAATGTTCAAAACAATAAATTTAAAATGCCCTCTAACAACTGTACTGTATTGTACAAGGAATATAATGTAATACAATCAGGAAGGTGTATCAAAGAGCATGTGTATGTTTCGTGTTCAAGGGGCCTATGATTTTGAAAACAGCCCAAAGTTAATCTTTATCTGCCCCTGGCAAAATGTATTTTCTTTGAAAGTGGGTTTCAATGCGGTTTCAATGCATGCAAGTTTCAAGGGCAGAGAAGTTTTAATGCTAAGTCTATTTTCATTGTGAGACTGCATTGCTTTGTTTAACAGATAATCTATTAGGGTTTGTGCTGTAAAATGCAAAACAAAACTTTCAAATGAAATATAAATCATCGCAGAAGTAAAGCAGTATGCACATTACAGTGTTTCTGGTAAATGGGGAAAAATAACCAAGGAATGGGACATTGGAATGGCTGCAGGGGGGAGGCTCCATTCGACCATGATTTTGTGAGGGGGGGAAGGGTAGCAAACTCAGACAGCCCTGGTTGAACTATACCTCTCAGATGTCCATATTTTTGCAGAATGAATAGATGTTTGCTTCTTATTTTTTGTTTGTTCCTCATAAAATTTGTGGTTTTCTAGCAAATCATTTAGGAATGAAGTCACTAAATGACAGACATTGAGTTTCAGACGTCATAACCTTCAGAAAAATGCATGCTAAAGCAAGACCTGTTATTCTATCAACTGTCTTAAGTTTATACAAGAGCAATTTTTAGTAGTGTTTGTATGTTCCTCCAATATATTTGGCCTTGTCCAGATTTCCTGCATTAAGAGGTTGAGAGGTACATGCAAATCGCTTTGTAGAATTAGGAATATTCAAACCTCTCAATTGTCCCCAATTTTGCCTCAAAATGTTGCTCTCCCCTAATAATTCCTCTTCAAAATGGCAATTTTGGAAGAAAACGTGGAGGGTTTACAATTATATATAACTGTCATGATCAGAGTTATAGATTATTTTTATTTCAGAAATGCATGTAGATGCTCTTATTTTGTTAGCTGCTCAAGTTAACAGTGTTAATATTAAAAAGGTGTCCCTTCTTTGACAGGTTCCCAGCTGTATTGTGTGGCAACTTTATATTTTTGCTTCATATTTTTGGTCTGTTTTTCATAAAATTGTGGTTTTCTGGCAAATTAGTGGCAAGTCATTAAAGACTGAAGTTAGAAAATAATGGCAGACATTTGAGTTTCAGATTTCATACCCTTCAGAAAATTTGTATTAATGCAAGACCTACTACTGTTCTATTATCTAAGTTAATAAGAGCAATATTTAAAAATTGTCCTTATTTTTAGGCCTGTGTCCCACTTCTAGTTCTATATATGGCTTTGTCCAGATTTCTTGCTCTGAAGTTGAGAGGTATTAGTGTCAGAGCCATCACCATCAGCCAGAGACATTTCAAATTGTGACATACTTGCTGCACCCCACTCCCCACTGTAGTGGCTCGGGATGTGTCCAAGGAAGGCAAGGAGCAGTTTTATGCAGTGTAAGTGTGCAGAGTATTCCCCTATCCAAGGTAGACCACAAGTATGACCGTGGCTTTTCATCTGTTCTTGATTTTGCAGAATGTTCTGGTTTTCTGTCATATTTTTATACTGTTGATTTATGCATATTATTCAGGAAATGCATGCTGTCACAGTGCCCTGTTGCTCTGTTTAAGTAGCAATGATTTAATGACCATCAGGTAAGCTTGTTGTAGATTGTAAGATGCAAATAAGCTTTAATAAGCATACTGTTAAAGAATTACCAGCATTGAAAGCCTTTTCGTTATTGCCATGCAGAGAATATTTACATAACTAGATAATGAATAAGCCTTAGGTATTAAAATACATATGACAGTATTTGTAATAAAGGGCAGGATTACAGTATTTTCAGAAGCTCATTACATTTGTTGAAGACTTGCAGTCAACTTTGCAGGCTTTACACGTAAACTAAACAGAATGCCAATCTATCATGTGTGGTCCATAACTTGTGCAGGAATCCTTTAAGCAATTTATCTTGAGCTTGTTTCTTGTTTGCTGTTCATTTTTTACTTTGATCATGTCTTCCCCATGAAACAAGTAGATAGTTGTGTCAGGCAGCAGGTCTTTTTTGGATAAGAAACATTTTTACAAGTGGGGGTATCACAGAGATTGCTACTTTCGGCATGTTACTTTGTAATTTTATAAAGCTGAATATAAATTATAAATAGAACTGCAGTGCAAGGAGTAGTGGTTTGAGTTGAGTGCTGCTTGTTTTTTTATACTTGATTTTGACTGGCATTCCAGTAATGTATTTAAAAAGTAATTTATTTTTTTTCATGCCTCATAACTTGTGTTTCCATCTGGATATTCAGTAAGTTGTCATGTAGCCAATGCATTAAATTATTTTTTTCTTTTACACTTCATTTTGTCTTGATTGGACTCTCGTAATGACTATTTGGTACCCACCAGGGCAGCTTATTTAATTAAAGTTCCAGTTATTGCGGTTTTGAGCATAGCTCCACCCCTTTCTAGTTGGCCACAAACCTACCCATTGGCCCAACTCATTCAGCTGTCTCCTACAGCCCTCCTTTAATTTAAAGTCACCAGCTGTCACTGAACTATACAGCTACAAAGAACATTCAACAAGGAGATATTTGCGTGTGCATAAAACTGCAAATATAGCTCCAACCACACTAATATACAACTCCTTGTAATTACTGACATAAACAGGTTCGTGCTGCTCAAATGAATCTGTTGCTCATTTTTCCTTAGTATGCATTTCGGCATCTAAAATAATTGATTATTAGCAAGCATCACTTATAATTATTAGCTTTCACCTTACAATAATGAGTCTACATTCTGTTTTTGTCTATGAATATCTTTGTTTTTCAAAAGTACATCAGCAACACGAGGCAACCATACAGTATATGTGCTCATACAAGCTGTACATGTTCATCCATTGAGCATCTTTGAGCATGTGCTGAATTTCAAAGTTTGATGATACACACACACACACACACACACACACACACACACACACACACACACACACACACACACACAATCAGAGCTCCATGTCTTTATATGACAACACATATTCCATGAATGAACAGACAATTTCTATACAGTGGCATATATACAATCAAGGAGATTTTTCGTACCGTAGTATGATTTGAGTAAGCTTGGTATATAGATAGATAGCAAAACTTAGAATTCCCTATTGTTAGTACAAAGCATAAAGATGAAGGAATGGAATCTGGAAAATACTGCTATTTGGCAGATATGTCATAGCGTGAGAAATAGTTTGTAGGATAGTAGTTCCTGATAGGGAGTATTTGAGTAGTACAGAATAGCTGAGGTAAGCAGTGTAGAGATGAGGCTTGGCAAGTTAGGAGGAAGCAGAAACGATTTTATGTGATACAGGGACAGAGCCATGACTGCAAGAGGTATGACTTTAGTGATGTATTGAAAAGTGAGATGGATGGTGCAGAGGAGATACTTTGGGGGAGGTTATTCCATTCCCTAGCAATAATGTGGGAGAACAGACTTTTCCATGCAGTGTTATTGGCTTTGGTTATGCAGAGCAGGGTTTTGTTGGATGAGCATAGAGGGTGATTTGCAGAATATTGGTTTAGAAGTTGGTTTAGGGCTGGGGTTTTCTGAGGGTTCCTTATTATGTTGAAGGTGAGGACTAATTGGTGATAGCTAATTAGCTGAGGGAGTTCTAACCACAGTAGTTGATTCAGGGCAAGACAGTGATAACTTTTAAAAGTGGAGTTGTTAGCGAATTTTGCAATTTTATTGTAACATGACTAGTTTGTTTAGGTCTGTTTTCCTGATGTGAATTAGGATTGGTGATGCATACATTAGGGTAGACAAGAGGTGGGTTTGGGCTAAGGAGATTCTAGCTTGGTCCGATAGGAACTGTTTATGTTTGTATAGGGTTCCTAGTTTCTTATGTACCTTTGTGATGGTTTGTGAGATATGGACATGAAAGTTTAGATAGTTATCTATTTCAACCCCGAGCAGCTTAGTGTGATTGGAGGGGGAGACTGTGGTCCCATTTTTGGAGGTGATAGTGAAGGTAGGAGGTGTGGATTTGGATTTATTGGGGGTAAAAAGGATAATTTGGTCTTGTTGGGGTATAGAATGAGTTTGGTATCAGTGATCCATTGTTCCATGGAGCAGAAAGATTCCTGGGTAAGCTTTTGAAGAGTGGTTATGGATTGGACTGAGCAGATTAGGGTGGAGTCATCTGTGTACTGTGTACTGTATAAGTGATACAGTCAAGGTGGAAGTATGTAGATTGTTAGTGAAAATGGTGAATAGTAGAGGATCCAGTATTGATCCTTGTGGGAAGCCTATAGTAGTTGGCAATAGAGGAGATAGTGTATTTGCATTTGCTGATAGTTTTCTGTCAGAGAGATAGCTTTTAAACCATGACGTAGTAGAGGGGGTGAAGGATAAGGTTGACAGAGTGTCTAAGAGTAGGTTATGGAAGACCATATCAAATGCTTTTGATAGATCTAGGAATATGGCGGAGATGAATTTGTTGTTGTTTCTTAGATGGTTAATCTGATTGGTTAAGGAGAGTAGAGCAGTGGTCGTGCTATGGTTTGGGTGGAAACCATGCTGTGTGGGGGGAGGAGATTGTGTGAGGATAAGATGTGCATTACCTGGGTGTGAATACATTTCTCCAGAAGCTTGGAAAGGGGGGGCAAAATAGCAATTGGCCTGTAGTTTGATAGTTCATATGAGTTTCCGCCTTTGTGAAGGGGAATTATATGTGACACTTTCCATGGATGGGGTACATAGGTTTCTTGTATAGAGCGGTTTATAAGAATTGAGGCAGGGTAGGCTAGTGATTCTGCAGCTAATTTTAGAAAATTTGTGGGTAAACCATCTGCTGCAAGTGTGGCGGGTTTTAGTTTATAGAGTAGCTGTTTAACTGAAGAAGTTGGTACAGGTGAGAGTGTGAAGGCGGGTATTTTAGTCTGTTCTACAGTTGGAATGGTGTTAGTGTTCTTGTTGGATAGTTGGATAGATTGTGCAAGGATAGATTCTGTGAAGTGATGGTTGAATTCTGAGGCTATGCTATCATTATCAGAATTGTTGTTGGGAGATGGGGTGGTGGTTTTGCTTGGTTTTAGAAGGGTATTGATGGCCTGCCAGAACTTTTGGGATTTTCTACAGTGCTTGTTTTGGATGTCTAAGAAGTAGTTCTTTTTATCTACTTTTGTTTGGGTTTCGGTCTTATTTCGTAGTTCTTGATATTTCTGTCTTGGATAGTGTTATTCTTTTTCCATTTGTTCCAGGCATTGTCTCTGGCTTTTATTAAGGCTTTTATTGTCCTATTTAGCCATGGGGCATAGTTAACTTTAGTCCTGAGTTTCCTGATGGGAGCTAGTATATTTAGCACAGTCATAAAAATAGTATTAAATAAATCAACTGCCTGGTCTAAAGGTAGAGTTTTTAGTGGATTCCAGTCCTGCTGCTGCAGCATACTGTGAGCATATTGTTAAGAGTTTGTGGATTGGCTTTGTGCTCGTCCCTAGTCTCCTTGAATAGCATGGGTTTGGGTATTTTTGCCTGCTTACGAAGGAGGAATGTTGGGCAGTGGTCACTCAATGTATCAGGTAAGCAGCCCACATGATAATTTTCAGTGGGGATATTAACTAGTGTCCAATCTAGAATGGAGGTTCTGTTGGAGTTTTTGTCTACTCTGGTGGTTTCTTGGATTAGTTGTGAGAATCCAAATAAGTTAATAAGGTTTGAGGGGCTGTTGGAGTTGCAGGCTAGCCAGTCTAAGTTTAGGTCACCCAGCAGGATGGTTTCTTGGGACAGGTTGATTGTGGCCCATTGTAGTATCTCTTCTATTATAGGGGAGTTATTTCCTGGAGGAATATAACTACAGAGGATGTTGATAGCAGGATGGTTTCTTGGGATAGGTTGATTGCGACCCATTGTGGTATCTCTTCTATTATAGGTGAGTTATTTCTTGGAGGAATATAACTACAGAGGATGTTGATAGCAGGATGGTTTCTTGGGGTAGGTTGATTGCGGCCCATTGTAGTATCTCTTCTATTATAGGTGAGTTATTTCCTGGAGGAATATAACTACAGAGGATGTTGATAGCAGGATGGTTTCTTGGGGTAGGTTGACTGTGACCCATTGTAGTATCTCTCCTATTATAGGTGGGTTACTTCCTGGAGGAATATAACTACAGAGGATGTTGATTCTCTTTTTGTTTTTAGGGGACATGACGTAGCCTAATGTCTCTGCATTCTGGAATTTGGGAAGTGGGGTTTTTAGTGGTTGGAGGTTGAGCATATTTATAAATAAGATTGCAACTCCACCTCCTTTTTTGGTACCTCTGTCTTGCCTTAGGATCTATAGCCTGGGGGAAGAATTTCTTCATTTTGTGCGACAGGTTTTAGCCAGGTCTCTGTAACGGTTAGTATGTCTGGGGAGTAGCGGGATACGAATGCGTGAAAGTCATGTCGTTTGTTGGATATGCTATGTGTGTTTATATTGATAAGTAGGTCTGACTTGTGTTTCTGAGCTAGGACTGGGTTGCTTGGACATGGGTTGGGGTGTATGTCCCCTGAGATTAGTATCCATTTTCTGAGGATTAGTGTGAGTTTTATGGCATAGTCTATATCTATGTTTTTTTTTGTGTACTGTTACCCTTTTGTGAGGTAGTGTGGTTGCTGTTTTGTGTATGTAGAGTAATGAGTTGTTGGTAAATAGTGTGGAGCATATTATTATATTTGTGTGAGGTTGTATGTGCGTGTGGGTGTGTGTTATGTGGTAGGTAGTGTTTGTTGGTATGTTAGAGTGTATGCATGTGGTGTAAGCTAGAGTGGTGAGAGTTAGTAGTAGTAGTCCTAGTATGCCTTGCATGGTGTGGGGGGTGTACAGAGGAGGTTGTTGTGAGGTGGAGGGTGTGGTGTGGAAGTGGGAATGGATCTGATGACTGAGGGATGGTAATAGGCTGTTGTGGAGGGGGTGGAGATAAATGGGCTATAAGTGTAGGAGCACTGGGTTTGGGGGAGGATTGGGGGTAGGTAGAGGAGAGGAGTGAGCCCAAAAGGCAAATGGAGTGGGCTAGAGCAAGAGAACCTAACGCTGTAGATAACTATCAGTAACAGAAAGAGATTGACTGAGCAAGAAGGTAGCTTAGCCTAAAGATAAGGTAAGGTAAGATTCAATAATAATTAATCTGTGGTTAGCTTCCCTACGAGGGAGTGGGAAGGTTGAACTATAGAATGGAGAATATGCCTTAACTAAAAATTCCATCCAGCTATGGTAAGAAGGGTGGATTAGTAGAATATGTTCCTACTGAGTGGCCAACTTCATTAAAGCTCTCCAAGTTAGAAGATGAATGGAACTCAATGCAGCTGTGCTCACCTCACAAAGATGGTCACAAAGTAAGAGAAAAGTGTTAAAAACAAATTCAATGACATTAACCTAATAATTAATTCTACTGGAAGGCTTGTGTTTACAAGCTGAGATTTCCCAAGGCTGATTTGAGCTTTAGCTGAAAATTGCTTCTGAACCAAAGGTGGTGGTGGGCGCAAACCCTAGGCTTGTGGATGGCCCGAGCAAACTGCAAAAAGAGAAAAAAAGAGAGTATGAGCAGAAAGTGAGTAGTACAGTTCTAGGAGAAATGGGGACAATTAGGAGAGTTGAAGATATTAGTCAGGGAGTGATGGAAGTATTATCAGAAGAAAGAGAGTTGGTACAAGAAATGGTTCATTAAGTAGGTACATAGATAAATGTCTGGGGAAGAGTAAAGAATCACAAAGAATAGGAAACGGTGCCTAGGCCTTACAGACAAATCTAACAATGTACTAAGTCTAACAGGTTAAAGTAGCACCACAGCTGGGTAAGATACTGGCTAGTATGTGTAACAAATGTTGTTTTCTGCTTTTCAAATACCAAATAGACAACTGTATGTTCCAGCTTACAAACACCAAGTATGCTTCTGCTTACAAAACCAGTTAGAACTGTAGTTAGTTGAGATGTAGATTAGAGTTTGCAACCAACACTGTTTCTGCTTTTCAGATACCAAATAAACTGTATGTTTCTCCTTACTATATGTTTCTGCTAACTAATACCTACTGTAGTTAGGTAACAAATACAGTTTCAGCTTACCAGATACCAAATAAACAAACTGTATGTTTCTCCTTACTGTGAGCAGGTATGTTTCTGCTAACCAATACCAATTAGAACTGTAGTTAGGTAAGATATTGGCTAGAATTTGTAACAAATGCTGTGTTTCTGTTTGTGTACAAAACTAATAGCAACTGTATGTTTTTGGCTATTAATACTAAATGCAACTACAATGAAGCAGATATCAAAAAGGAATTGTCTATGAGCCAGTCTAGCTTCCTAAGTAAGTTTAGATATGTAAGCAAGCATATACACACTGGATTAATCACCAAGCCCTACATATACAATGAGCAGTAGAAAGAAGAAAAAAAAGCATCATAGTTTTGTCAGATTATACACTCTAAATAGCAATAATGAATGTAGCACTAATATAAACCAGCATAAAAATTTCTGTAAATTATGACAGCAAACAGACAATGCTAAACAGGCATATGCATATAAAAAAAACACAGTGAGCAAAGACAGCAGACTAAGGGAAGCTCCTTCAGGTTGGGAATATACTACATTTTAAAGATGGCTCCCAAAGGAGTAGGAATTGATCTAGCCTCCTATGAGAATGGCTCGGGGGAGGGGGTAGCAATTATCACTGAGATTGGGTGGTTAGAAGAGCCAGGAAATGTAAGTAAGACAATACACTATGTTATAGCTTTTCAGCTTACAGAAACCAAATGTTGCTAGCAAGCTCTTTAAGGGTGAGTAGAGCTAAAGGAATTGGGACAGAACTAAAGGTTTGTTTTGGAATAGTTTTAACCTTAAACTCTGGAGCTCAACTGTTTGTATACAGAGGGAATAAGGAGATTGAACAATTAACAGAGTATGTTTCTACAGAAACCTATCAGTAACAGCAAGAGATTGACTGAAGAAGAAGGTAGCTTAGCCTAAATATAAGGTAAGATTCAATAATAATTAATCTGTGGTTAGCTTCCCTAGGAGGGAGTGGGAAGTTGGAACTATAGAATGGGGAGTATGCCTTAACTAAAAATTCTACCCAGCTATGGTAAGAAGGGTGGATTAGTAGAGTATGTTTCTACCGAGTGGCCAACTTCATTAAAGCTCTCCAAGTTAGAAGCAGAATGGAGCTCAATGCAGCTGTACTCACCTCACAAAGATGATCACAAAGTAAGAGAAAAATATTGAAAACAAATTCAATGACATTAACCTAATAATTAATTCTACTGGAAAGCTTGTGTTTACAAGTTGAGATTTCCCAAGACTGATTTGAGCTTTAGCTGAAAATTGCTTCCGAACCGAAGGCGGTTGGGGGGGCAATCCCGAGGCTTGTGGATGGCCCGAGCAAACTAATAATTAGTTCTACTGTAAGGCTTGTGTTTGCAAGTTGAGATTTCCCAGGGCTGATTTGAGCTTTAGCTGAAAATTGCTTCCGAACCGAAGGCACTGTGTGTTGGGAAGGGGGGGGGGGTGGCAATCCCGAGGCTTATGGATGGCCTGAGCTAACTAATAATTAATTCTACTGGAAGGCTTGCGTTTACAAGTTGAGATTTCCCAGGGCTGATTTGAGCTTTAGCTGAAAATTGCTTCTGTACTGAAGGCGGTGATGGGTGGTGGGGCGTAATCCCAAGGCTTTTGGATGGCCTGTGCAAACTAATAATTAATTCTACTGGAAGGCTTGTGTTTAAAAGTTGAGATTACCCAGGGCTGATTTGAGCTTTAGCTGAAAAAATTTATTGTTAGATTTTAATATGTAAGCCAAACAAGAATACAGTTAATGACAAAGGATAATAGCGAGTGTGTGACCAATACAGTATTGCAGTTTTTCAGTAGAGAGGGAAACATGGAGAGCAGCAGATTAAAGATTGAGAGTCAGGTATAGCCTTAGAGCTATTGCTATACAGCCATCAAGAATGAATAAAATATATGGTAGGCAACTGATATAGCAGATTATGTGTGGCTGTTGGCACATGTTGGACTTAGTAAGTTGGAACCACTAAATATATATATATGAGGAGTTTGAAACGTAAGCGAGATGAGGAGGAAATGTAGGAAGGCTAGAAATATTAGGTTTTTTATAGTCAGTGCTGGTACATGTACATAGCCAATAGGAGAACAGGTGTTATTTCAGTGAAGTCTTAAAGTGTTCAGGGTTGTTAGTAGACCTAATTGAAGTCGGGAGAGCATTCCAGAGTTTTGCTGTAGCATATAGGTAATGCATTTGACCGGTGCAAAGATTAGGTTTTGCTATATTAAGTAGCATCTGATTGACTGATCTCAGACATCTATTTGGGTGATACATGGCGAACAGAGAGGAGAGGGCAGAACAACTAGGAGGCTTATAGATTAGATTATGAGCTGTGGTTAGTTGCAGGTATATTAGATGTTTTGGAAGTTCTAGCCAGAATAGACATTGGAGTCATATGCAGAGGCGGGAGGAGTGTTTATCACTGGTTAAAAACTTTGCAATTTTATTGTAGCACAAGTCCAGTTTGGATTTAAGAGAGGGCTGCATATTAGTAAGGAGAGGTGCACCACAGAGCAAGGATGGAAGTAGAAAGGAAGAGGCAAGGGATAGTCTTGTTGCATAGATAAGGAACTGTTTGTGCCTGTACAGGATGCCTAGTTTCTGATGTTTTTTTTTTTTATGTTTGTGTTAATATGCTAGTTGAAAGTTAGGTGTTCACCTATGGTGATGCTTAGAAGTTTTGGTATATGGGACTACTTCGAGGAAAGTTTTGTGAGTAAGTTGATGATAAATTTATTTTTGGTTAGGGGTGTTGTTTTTTTTAGGGTTGAATAAAATGAGTTTGGTTTTATTAGCATTTAGGGCTAAATGGTTATTATGCATCCAGGTTTCAGTGGAGGTGAAGGCATTTTGGGTGTGTGTAGGTGAGCTCTGTAGTAGACTTGGCCATGCAGATGATGGTGGAGTCATCTGAATATTGGATGACATTAGCATGGGGTATGCTGATATAGAAATCATTAATGAAAACGCTGACATGCAGTGGACCTAGTATGGATCTTTGTGGGACTCCAAAACTGATGAGAAAGGGAGAGAGGGATTGGTGCCATCTGGTTGCTTGTTGTCTATCTGTAACTTAGATAGAAAACTAGCCTAGGGTAGGGAGATGTGCTTAAATTGGAGAGTTGGTAAGAAGAAGTGGGTGGGAGAAAGTACTAAATGCATTGGAAAGGTCAAGAAATAGTGAGGAGACAATGTACCCCCACTGTGATCTTTGGCCAGTTCAGCCACAGCTGTGGCTGAATCTGATCGGCTATGGAGCAGTGTCTCATTTTGGGAATTGTTTTTCCCTGTACCAGGCAAGTGGCAGCTTAGTCACCACCCACACTTATGCCAGTGCCAGAGTGTCTAGTGGTAAGTGAGATTGAATGTGCAATGACTTATTGGGTTTCTATCCAACAATGCCTTCTCCAACAAGTACCAGACTCACTGGACCACCTGGTAATGCCATCAGCCCACCAAGCATGAGTCTGCTCATTGCAACCAGCTACAGTGACTCAGGACTAGCAAATACTGTATCCCAGCAAAATTAGCCTGGCTCAGTCAGTGGATGATAGGCTGCCATCACCTCATCCAAACTCTAGCCATTTATCAACACATTGTTTGTTTATGTGTCACATGTGTCTCCTTCTTTGGATGCTAACATCTGCCTCTGTGGGTGGGTTTGTGGTCCTCCTTATGTGTTTGTATGTTCCCAATTGCTTAACCTCACCCTACATTTCCTTCTCATCTTTAATTTTTGTTAGAAAAATATGTATTTAAATATATCTGAAATGGTAGTTTAAAAGCAAGGTAGTTTATAATGCATTTTATTCTATTAATCATATAACAGAAGGGATAAATTCATGTGTAAATGCAAGTAGCTTCTGAAACTGCAGTGTGCTTTGACCTCTGACCCTGGCAGCTGCCAGCTCAGCAAGCTTATTTTTCTGTTTTAGATCAGGGACTAGGTTACAGTATATTGTTGTCAAGATTTGTTTTTGCAGATCAGGGACAAAAGGAAGTACTGTATATTTTGTCATAGATCAGGGTAACAGAATAAGGTAGACAGTTATTCTAGATAAACTGTAAACAGGAACTAAGAAATTGACATCACGTGATAAAAAAGGGTTACGTAACATTTTCTTTGACATGGGTAATCAGTGCACTAAAACCTTGCGAGATCCGCCCCTAACCGAAGATGCAAAATACATGCAATTACAGCTTGCTGATAATGTTAGGTATTATACGAAATGGGTTAACAAATATGAATTTGATGGTAAACTAGATAAACTTACACTAGTTAAACTCCTTAAACAGCTTAAATCTGATGCAGGAGGTCAGGCAAAAAAGCAACGCCAATTAGGCATACCTCAAGCACACAGGTGGATTGAGGAAGCAAATCGTAGAGAACAGAAGCTTAAAAATTCAAAAACATTATTTTTAGACAAAGAGGATAATAACTCGGTAATAGCTACAGCTCCTCCTCCTCCTCCCTTGCCCCCTCCCTTACCCTTTTCAGGATATGAAGCGAGTGGACAGGCTGGTCCGCCTCCGTGTTATCCTGAAGTTTCAGTAAGACCACAACCATTTGTTAGAGATCCTATTGAGACTAGGTCTCGAACACGTAAAACACATAGGGACACAGAATCATACCAGATAGAGAGAAATCTACAGGATGAGAGTGAGGAAGAAATGTGCCCACTTATAGAAGTTCCAAATCCTCAGGCAGGACAGGAAGGGCAGGATCCAACACTCTTAGTATATAGACCATGGACGCCGGAAGATATCCGAAGGCTACTGAGGGAATCCCCATCCGAAAGTTAATTTTACGAAATTTTTAGAAGATTTACAAGGCATGAGGTTAAGTTACCACTTGAATGGGAAGAAGTAGAAAAGTAGTAAGACAAATTATAGGTCCAGATTGGCACATGATTTGTGGCACCTGGAATCCTCGTAATGCAGAACTTAGGCCACTCCCACATAGTGACGCAGAGTTAGACAACTGAGTAAAAGGTCTGACAGACCAAATCTCTGAGAAATGGAAACCTAGAGCAGACTGGACTTGCATTAATCAATGCATACAACAGGAAAATGAGACAATAGATGGATATTATGCTAGATTATTAGAATGCTTTAATAATCATAGCGGTATGTCGGTTCCTGAGAACCAAACAACTGATTCCCCGTATGAACAACAATTAAAAAATGCATTTTTGAAAGGTTGCATTGCACCTATTAGTAGCTTCATTACGAAGCATATGATAGATCATCGAACAGGGAGGCTACAAGCCTTACTCGAATACGCTGGACATGCTGAGAGACATTTTAATAGTAAAAAGAAAAAGAAGGCGCAAGTCTTCACTGCTGAAGACAGAGCTGAAGTATTTGTATTACAGTCAGGTAAAAAGGGCAAGAAAAAGAATGCCCAGGGAAATAAACAGTCTGACAAATGATCAGAAGATTTTGAAGAGAGGAAAAAGAGAGGTGAATGCTTCGAGTGCGGAAAGAAAGGGCATCTAGCTGGGGACTGTAAACAAAATAAGAAAGCAACGACGGAAGATAAAGGGGATGAGGACTGACTATATGATAGTGAGGATACATCATATGAAAGTCAGGAATCACCAGTAACAGCTAGAATAGAAAAGACAAATGCCAATGTAGTAGAAGGAGTAGAGGAAGTACAAATTGACTTAGACAAAAATGGAAATGAAATTTTAGATTTAGCATTGTTAAGCCTGGAGCTCTACCTAGCAGATACAAAACCGGAAGTGACACTTTTGGTGGAGGGAAGGGAAGTCAATTTCCTGTGCGACTCAGGAGCGTCACGGGCTTTGATACACCCCTCCAAGTTACCAGAACATTCCGAATCACCTGATTATATATTAGTAAAAGCAGCAAACGGACAGCTATACAGGGAGCCACTCTCCCATGATATAGCAATAACTGACCCTGTTTCAGGTATGACCCAGAGAAGTAAAATAGTTGTGTCTGCAAAGTGTCCAGTAAACCTATTGGGCAGAGACCTTATGCAGATATTTGGCATAGCAGTAGTTCCAACTGTACAAGGTATGGAGGCACAGAGACAAATGGATACCTTTGTAGTGCGATCGGAGGGTGAAACTTTTTACTGATACAGCCAGGACCTAGTCACGACTGGTCCAGGGGCAGTAACCGAGGAACTGATGAACATAGCCATCAGTAAAGCCCCCTCCCTTGACACTGATCAACAGTATTTGTTACACTGTACTCTATATTACTGTACCACACCAGGACCTGATAGAGAGTATGAGCAAGAACTGTTTAGAAATCGTGCAACTAGATTGGTTTTGCGTACTTTGTACTGGGATACAGAAGGGAACAGTGTAGTTAGCTGTTCATTACCTCAAGAATTCCTTGCATTGTATAGATCAAATCGGTTGCCACATGTCAGCTTGACAAAGAATAAAAGTGTCAAATGGGCAGACTTAGGAGAAAAAGTAACAAGATGGGAGAAACAGACTGATTTAGAACTGTCAGAACAAGGGATACAAAAACAAAAACTGAATTGGTTGACACAGACACATCCAGCTGTACACTTGCAATCTAGCGAGGACAGCTGATTAGCATTTTTATTAGAAGAAGAAGAAAAGACCTTATGTGAAATTCTGACAACTCTCTGGTCAACAGGCAAGTCAGATGTAGGACTTATTCGAACAGCAGGACCAGTTACAATTACCCCAAAGTCAGCTTTTAGACCACAGAAAAGACAATACCCTTTGAGATAGGATGCAGAAATAGGAATCAAGCCTATAATAGCAGCATTACTCAAAGAAGGAGTACTGGTAGAATCTCTTGATTCACCATGTAATACACCCCTATTTCCTGTTAAAAAAGCAAACAGGGAATGGTGGATGGTACAAGATTTACAAGCTGTAAATAATGCAGTAATACCTAGAGCACCTACGGTGCCAGACCCACATACTTTGTTAAATGATTTAGAACCGCAACAGAAGTATTTCTCTGTGGTAGATATTAGCAATGCTTTCTTTTCAATACCTATACATCCTGATAGTCAGTATTGGTTTGCGTTTACATTTCAGGGTAAAAGGTATACGTATACTCGACTACCACAGGGATATTGTGAGAGCCCAACAATTTTTGCACAATAAATGGCTAGCAACCTGGCAGGATTTACTCCACCGGGAGGTAGTCAAATTCTACTTTATGTAGATGACATCTTGCTAGCAGCCCCCACCCAGCAGCAGTGCAGGGAGGATACTGTAGCATTATTGAAATTTTTAGCAATACAAGGACACAAAGTAAACAAAAGTAAGTTACAACTTTGGAGAAAACAAGTTAGATACTTGGGATATGTAATATCGAATGAAGGTAGAATACTAGATGAGGAAAGAAAAACAGCGATTTTGCAAGCACCCAAACCAACAACCAAGAAAGAAATTATGTCTTTCTTAGGTACAACTAATTTTTGTCGGAGCTGGATACCAAATTATGCTTTGGAATCTGCTCCACTGATTGACTTGATATATAAGACACCAATGGCAGCACAAGACATTTTACAATGGACAACAGAAGCAGAAACGGCTTTCTGCAGGTTGAAGCAGTTGATAGCTTCTTCATTAGTTTTAGGACTTCCAAATGATCACAAACGGTTCTTTCAGACCGTAGATTGTAAGCAAGGGTACATGATGTCAGTGTTGACGCAACAACATGGGGACAAGCAACACCCCATAGCTTACTATTCATCACAGTTAGACCCAGTGGCATGATCTTTGCCTCACTGTGTACAAGCAGTAGTTGCAGCCGCAATGGTAGTACAGGCTTCGGCCTCAGTGGTGTTATTCCACCCTCTCACATTGAGAGTGCCTCATGCAGTTGCAATAATTTTACTGCAAGAGTAAATGGCATAACTTTCTCCTGCTAGACATCTTTCATGTATGACTATACTGCTGAGTGAACCTCATATGACAATTGAACGATGTACGACATTGAATCCATCAACATTACTTCCAACTCCTGCGGAGGGCACACCACACAGCTGCCTGCAGGAAATGGAACAGTTAGCTTTACCTAGACAAGATCTTACAGATATGCCCTTGGATAATGCCGAGGTGACATATTACGTGGATGGCTCATGCAGAAGGGGTCCTACAGGGAAGAATCTGGTGGGATATGCAGTAGTTACAGACACTGAAATTTTAGAAGCTCAGTCCTTACCACACAACTTATCTGCACAAGCAGCAGAGTTGATAGCTTTGACGAGAGCATGTACTTTAGCAAAAAACAAGTGTGTAAACATATATACTGACAGTCAGTATGCTTTTTCTACAGTACATGTATTTACACAACAATGGAAAAATAGAGGAATGATAACATCCAGTGGAAAACCTATTAATCATGCGCAATTTATTTTGGAGCTATTAGAATCTATTCTGTTACCTACCAAAGTAGCTATTTGTAAATGTGTAGCTCATACAAAACAACAGGATAAGATTTCAAAAGGCAATGCACGAGCTGATGCAGCTGCAAGGCAAGCAGCCTCAGACTCAGAAACTTTACTTTTAAATGAGGAATTACAACCCTCTGAGATTTTAGATTTAGACATGTTAAAAACAATGCAGACGCTTACTACAAAAGCAGAAAAACAAAAATGGGTAAAACGAGGTGCAATTCTTGAGAATGGACTGTACATTTCCAAAGAGAAAAAAACAATATTGCCGTCTAATTTATTTAGATATGCAGCTTTGTTGAGCCATGGGCAGAGCCATGTGTCAACAGGGGGGATGGTACAGTTAGTAAATCGAATATTCCAAACATATGAATAGATAAACTACACAAAATTTTTGTGCAGCTTGTCATACTTGTAACAAGCACCATGCACAAGGAGCATTTAAAACCAAGCAAGGAAGTTTTCCTATACCACCATACCCGTTCCATACTATTTGTATGGATTTCATAGAATTGAATAAATGTGAAGGGAAGAAGTTTTGTTTAGTTATTGTAGACATGTTTTCTAAATGGGTAGAAGCTTTTCCAACCAAAAACCTGGATGCAGCAACAGTGGCAAAAGCCCTGATAAAAGAAGTAATCCCTAGATTTGGCATTCCGGACAGGATTTATAGTGACAATGGCACACATTTTGTGAATCAGACGATTCACCAGCTTGGGAGACTTTTTGGTATCTCCTTAAAGAACCATTGTGCCTACCACCCACAGTCAGCAGGACTGGTGGAAAGGTACAATGGTACCCTAAAAAGTAAACTTAGGAAGCTAGTAGAGGAGACCCAAAAGAATTGGATATACTGTCTGCCTTTAGCACTGCTGAGTATGACAACGGTTCCAAATGTAAAGGGTTTGACTCCCTTTGAAATGGTTTTTGGGAGAGCATATTATGTGCCTCAGTGGAAAGCTCTCATGCCTGCAGAGCAGGAGGCTGACAGTTCGTTAGCAGAATATATGAAGAAATAGTTAAGGAATAAATCTGTTTTGCAGTTTAACTCTTTTTCAGATAAGGAACAGACCAGACCGGTGGAACAGTCTTGGGCCCTGGAAGTTGGGTCTGGTTGAAAGTGACGAAAAGGAAACACTGGGTGAGTCCAAAGTGGGAAGGTCCATACCAGGTTCTGTTGGCAATGCCTACTGCAGTCAGAGTAGCTGAGAGGACGTCCTGGGTTCATTTGACGCATTGTAAACCAGTAAAGAACTTTCAACTTGATAAAAACTTTGAGACTGATACACAACCAGACCGAGATGGCCAAAAACAAAGAGAATAGAAGTTTAGATCAACCCCAGAGATGTTGCATAATCATTTTGTTGTGCGTACATTTATTAACTGTAATTGTGACAATTTTCCTCTTGCTGTGGTTCATCCTACACACAACCACACAAGTGAAAGTGGGAAGGCGTGATGAAACGTCTATAGACTGGCATCCAAATTTTAACACATACCTGGCCATGAAACATGTGTATGCAGAGACTATGAACATTTCAAATTGCTGGGTTTGTACAGCTATACCAACAGCATATGGAGGACTGATAATGTCCGCTGTCCCTTTGCGGATAAATGAGACTTGGGAGAATTTACTTTTCGACACAGGAACTGTGAGATCACAGGACAAAATAGCTTTATTTTTACCTGTCACACAAAAAGGAGTTGTATGTTTCTACAAAAATGATACTCTCCAGGTGGGCTGGAGCAATTGTAATATAACCATATCTTACCGATGCTATATTAAGAATGGTAATGGCAGTACTTTTTGCAATACCAATTATGACTCGTATTTGAACTCATTGAAAACGACTATGAGTGACATTCAAAAAAATCCAGTTTTGTTTAAACAATTGTCAGTTATAGATCAAAAAATGTTTCATGCAGGGCTGATGCGTATTAGTACTAAAGTAGAAAACTGTTATTTTATTTGTGGGAAAAAGGCATATAAATGGTTACCTGAGAATTGGTCTGGCAGTTGTTTTTTGGGTTACTTGGTTCCGGCAATAAGACATACTGCAGAATTACCTTTGGGTAAGATACGAAATGTAAGAGAAACAGCTCGAAAAGCTGAAGGTCCAGTTAAGAAACCTGTGAATCCAGTTGGGAAGATCGAAGCTGGTTGGAAAGACCATAATTCAGTAAAAGACAAAAGTGAATTGACTCATATGGACTTGGGTGACAGTGTTATATCCTGGGCAGGAATATTACCAGCCTATGGAGCAGTCAAATTGATCTGGGAGCTGAGGAAGTTGTCGAAACTTCTCTAAGTAATGAGTAATGCAACATTTTCCGCCCTGGAATTGGTGACTGATGAACTGAATGCAATGAGAACTGTTGTGCTAAAAAATCGGATGGCTCTTGACTTCACCCTAGCGGCGAGAGGTGAATGCGTCTTGGCGCTTATCAAAGAAGAATGCTGTGCTTTCATCCCTGACAATCGCCATGAGATAAATAATCACCTAGTCACCTAGAGGTAATTCAGCAAGTATCAGCCATGACTGAACCAGGCCCAAACCCACTGA
>NW_025049297.1:12500-19325 GCF_019279795.1 Protopterus annectens | reverse complement strand
GTTTATATAATGTCAGCACTAATCCCCAACAGCCATTAGTTTACACTACTATACAGAACACAGATAATATGGATCACATCTTTGATATTTAATGTTGAGCTACACATTTCACAGGTATGTCCCACTGCCCACAGGTACACACTGTATTGTCCATAGCAGTAGCAGAACATCTATGCATAAATAAGTACTGCTGCCACATATGAATGGTTCACATTATGTAGACCATTCTTCAATAACATCTACTACATGCCAGTAAATAGATATGTGTCACATACCTTTCCTTCGTATGATTTGGTAATATTTCTTTTTCCTTTTCTCTGTCTCTCTGTCTCTCTGTCTCTCTGTCTCTGTGTCTCTGTCTCTCTGTCTCTCTCTCTCTCTCTCTGTCTCTCTCTCTGTCAGTCTCTGCAATAGAGTGATTGAGTTTGTTGGCAGAAATTGCAGCCTGCTTTTGTAGGTATTTTACACATGAGCATGTGATGGCCTCTGCATTAGTGGCCACCATTTGCTAATTGCATGCAGCCTGCTGTGTAGTAATTGCAGTAATCACTGTCATAGCAACCCAGTACTATAAATTGCTAACTCAGGTGGGCATGGCCCTTTCAGCTTTCCAAGATGGAGATCATCCTTGTTTGGTGTGGACATCATTGTTTAAGACAGAAGGTTGGTATAGTTCTTATATCAGAAGCCAGGGGTGTAGACAGAGATTTACATTTTGTACTCAGACCTAATGTTGCTGCTTCCAGTACCCACTTGTCAGTTTAGAAATGTACTCACCCCTCAAAATGCTACCCCAAGATACATGGAAAGATGTACTTTCTTTTCAACTTTTACAATTAATTGCCATACAAAGCTAGTTATTGAGATGTATTCCTTTGGCACAAGAATTGTTTATGAACTGCTATAATGTGAATATTCATTTACTCAGTTCTAAACAGTTTGTGCTTTTTTAGTGTTGACATTAGCACAAGCTGCTCAGAAAAACTGGACACATGTCAGTACTGTGAGTATGCTTACCTACGTCCTTGGTAGACCCTGCACACACAGATATATTCTAAATTTGGGTAGGGGTGCAGAAGTACAGAGAGCGTAAGTATTATTGTGTGGATTTTTTTCTTGCTGGACTTACAGGGTTGTTGTGTACATGTTAGTTTATCAAGGCAAGTAGTCTGTCTGCGTAACTCCCAACTGTGGACCTATCCACATGGTAGCCAGAGAATAGCCTGTTATTTTTTGTCTGCGCACCACACAGGTCTTTTCAGCAATAGAGAAATGGCATTCTTACAGCTGGTTGCTACCAGTACATGGCTACATCCATGTGTATTTCAGTGTTGTATTCCTACATAAGGGTATGCTTCCGAAACTCCTTCCAAAGCTATTTGCACAGTGTGTAACAGCAGAAAGGCTGATATACCTCTGTGTTTCTGCCTCTGCCAGACCTCTCAAACACTCAGATACATATTTGAACAGAATCAGGGAAAAGTAAAGAAAAAGTCAGGGACACCTTTAAAATATTAGTGCCATTAAGTTGAAACATTAAGAGAATCAGAGCATATGAATTAATACACCTTTTCCGAAGTAAAATAAGTGTCTAACTCTTAATTATTTTCATTATTCTTTAAGTGTAATTCACCACCTTTCTGGCCAAAGTCAGTAGTTTTAGGAGGGATTCAGAGGGACAGAGCTAAAATTTATGTCAAAATCAGGGACATCCCTGAAAATTATGGACAGTTGGGAGGTATGGCCTCTGCCCTAAACAGATATGCCAGTGTTTGTCCTGCTGTGATACTTTGTGGGGTTGTAAAGTGATGGTGTAACATTATTTCCTGCTAGAATGGCTGCTTCTCTTATCAATGTCATGTAATGTAATCCCACAACAACTGTTGGTAAAGATCCACAAGTTGTGTGGTATGGCATTCCTATTCTTCCTTTACATTCACTCATTCTGATACATATTTATTTCAGCGCCAACTTGTTGTATATCTACTGTGGCTTAGTGGTACTTCATGTTGTGTAATGCGTACAAGGTCCAGAGTTCGAGACTAACAGAGGTGTTTTATTTTGCTCCTGAGCAGAACAAGGGCCCTCACATACAGAGTGACTAAGGCACTTTTAAGCAGTTGTAAGCGGGTTTGTGCGATGCTTAGCAATACTTAGCTAAGCGCAAACAAGCACACACTCGCACACACCCGCTAACTACTGCTTAATAGTGCTTACGCCCACTAACGCCCGCACTCATTTCTTTGAAAGAAAAGAAAAATGGGGAGATAGGAAAGTGGTGAAAAAAGGGGCACAAAGAGCGAAAGACAGTATGGAAAACAGCTCGGGATGTGCAGGACGGGTGTAGGGAAAGTCCATAGCTGCCCATTTCTTTAACAGCAACAGCTGTGCATATGGAATAAATCTGGAGGTAGATATGAAACCTTCAACCCCTGAGAGAGGGGTGAGGACAACAAAGTATGTTGTTATGCCAATTAAATTATATTTTATGTGTCCAGTGGACATGTGTGCAAAATGGATAGCTACGTATGGGGCGTCATTTTTTTTTTTGGGAGCAGATTGCCCTTTTTTTTCAGGTGAGAGTGGAATGTGGGGTAAGGGAAGTAGGTATATTTGGGGAGGTAGGTTGGGGAGGTAAACAGACAAGACAAGCAAGACGCATACAGGGGCGGTATTTGACACGTGTGGTGGGTGAACACCTTTGACGGGGAGGGATGTTTGGAAATCGCAAGCCCATGAGCCCACAGATGGAAACAGTGGGACTGAGGTCCCCACCCATGGGCAGTCACCACTGCACCTTCACAGCCCAGAGGGTGGCAAGTGAAAACATAGAACCAAAATCAACAAATAAAACTAAATAAAATGAAATTAAATAAAAATGATCAAGGCAGTGGTAATCTCCAAAAAAACAGTTTATGTTAGCGCTTTTGTTGAAAAAATAATTCAACTTCTTCAAACAACAAGTACAGATAATTCATTCCTTATATAATGACTAAAAGATGACATCACATACTAATTATTCAATTAAACATTAAAAAGACATTGCTACATTTTTATATAAAAATGATAAAATCAAACTTACGTAATATAATATAAATCACTTAAAAAACTGCCTCCCAACTCAAATATCATATATCATATAATGCATTATTGATTCAGAATAAAAACTATCTATGTTTCAAGTGCTTTTAATTTCAAAATACATTTTAAAGACCACTGCTTATTAAGTCTGGGGTAAACACAAGCATTAAGTCTGAGTTGCCAATATAACTCTCTTTCTTCCAAATACAACTGCCATGGAGTCACCCCTTTTGTCTTTCATCACTTGCTCGATGACCATATATACAAATGTGTGTCCCTCATTTCCCATGGCATGTCGAACTAGAGCATTAGTAAGTTGCTTTTGCTCATACTGTACTGGTGCTCATAAATTCTTTCTTTGAAATGCCTTTCGGTCTTACCGATATAGAAACCAGTACAAAATTGGCACAGAGCAATGTAAACAACCCCCGAGCTCTCACTGTTTTTTGGAGAGTAGTGAAAACATATTTTCTTCTATTGAAATATATTGGATTTTTACATCTAACACAATGAGAATTTAGTACACACACACACACGCACACACACGCACACACACACACACACACACACACACACACACACACACACACACACACACATACACACACACACACACACACACACACACATATATATATATATATATATATATATATATATATATATATAAATATATATATATATATATATATAAATATATATATATATATATATATATATATATATATATATATATAGTCATATATTCTGGACATTACTTTTTCCTAGCCTTTTGTGCAGAGGTCCAGTAGCAGGTTGAAACCAAGCATAGTGCCAGATTATAATAACAGAAGCAATCTGAAAAGCTAGATTCATTAGCTTTATATAAAACCAGCCATATATCAGATGGCAGTTCATAATAAAAAAATCAGAGACTACTAATAAGAGTAGAATAGTGTCAGTGTCACAACAGGTAGCATACTGGCCTTTGCTACAAAGTGCTGCGAGTTCTATTCCCACACCTGATAGATCAACTACTGGCACAGGAATGCAGCATAAGGGGGTTGCTGCACTCCTGACTGTGTCATCTTTTAGATGAGATGTTAAACTGAAGCCCCATCTGCTTGAGTTGGTAGTAGGTAAGGGGAGTGTAACAGATCCCACAGCACCTATCAAAAACAGTAGGGGAAGTTCTTCAATGCCCTGGTCAAATTTCCCCAAGTAGTTTAAATACCACTTTGAGTCTCCCCTAAAAAGAGTTACTAGTGGACTAATCTGGTCAGCAAAGGATAAATAAATAAAATAAAGATATCTGGGTACAAAACACATAAACAGTGACCCACTGGAACGTGTGCCTTCTGAGATTGTACACTACATTTTATTGTGAAGGAATCACATAAATATAATGCCCATGTTGTTCTTTGACAGATACTGCCCCCCCCCACCCAGTGATCCTGTAATTGGTATTTGCTTTCATACATCACCTGCCACCAAACATGGTAGCAACATTCTCTGTACTCCTGATATCTGATGTCTCATTGAGAAAATATGACAAATATGACATCTACAATAATGCATTTCTGCTTTCTACTGCAGGGCATTCTGTCCCTATAGTCACTGCCATACAAATTAAATACAACAAAAAAATAAATAAAAATTTTGTGTGCTGTGAGCAATGTGCATTGTTACCACTGCCCATAGACCTATCTGTTTTTTCCAGAAAAAGTGGAAGAACAATAAATCACAGTAACAGACTTCAACTTGGAGTTGTCAGGCAATAACGTCTGCCACTACCCCCCACCCGTCCACACCACTGACCACTTTAATGTGATCAACAGCATTATGTAATTTGTTATCTTCTACTGACTGCCTCCCTTAACTGTCAGCCTTCTATCTCCAAACTGTGGAATGCAACCTCTCACACAGCATGGAACATGTGGCCAAACTGTGGAAGACAGAAACACTTATAAACAACTTAAACTAGCAAGTCGACAACATGGTTAATAACATTTTCTTCATACATATTGAAAGTTGTGTTGATGAGGTAATATGAGTCAGTATTATTTATCATGGCTTCATGGCTACATGTAAAACAAATGAAAGGTGTCAAACCTCTTCAGTGTGAAGCAGTCCAAAACAAGGAATTTTAAATATTTGAAATAAGGAATGTTCCTTCTCATAAGATACAGTTCACAGGTATGTTTCCTGTCATCCCCAAACAGACAGGTACTTCTGGTGGTCAGTTGTGATCAGCATAAGTGGTAAAAAGTCAGAAATATATGTTGCTGCAGTGGGATAAAGGTGCTGCTACATGGAAATATGTCTCTCAGCTGTCCTTGATTTAGCAGAAGGTCCCTGATTTTTCCCTGTCTCTATTTTCTTGTAACTTTTGGAAGATCACAGAAAAGCTGATAATGAGAGACATTAAAGTTTCAAACTTCTGATTGTTCAGAAAATGCTTGTGAATGCAAAATACTTTATTCTATTCATGTTTTAAATGAAGTATGGTAATATTTTTTAAAACATTATCCTTGATTTTGAATCTTTGACCTGCATTATTTTTGGCTATATTTATAATTGTTGAGCAAAGAAGATAAAATATCTGTAAGTAACTAACCCCTTGGATATCTCTGATTTTGCAACACTTCTCTGATTTTGCCACATACTGTTTTCCCTGTCCTGATTTTTTGGTAAATCACTGAGGAATACAAACAAGTTAAGACTGCCAGACATTAAAGTTTTATACTTCTTGATGTTCAGAAGATGTTGATTGACACAAAACTGTGTCTATTAATATTTTAAGCCAATTAGTATAATATTCATTACTCGTGATTATATTTAGAATTAGTGAACAAAAAAGTTGTGAGGTATGCAAAGATTTATACCTCTCAAATTGCCCTGATTTTCATAAAGTCTCTGATTCTACCTCTTAGTTTTTGACCTATCCCTTCCCACACACACACGCACACACACACACACACACACACACACACACACACACACACACACACACACACACACACACACACACACACACACACACTTTTCAGTCCCATTATGCTAAATCTATCTGTCAGGTAACTTGGAATGGCAAGCTTTAGAGCGTAACCTGTGTAGATCTCCCTTTCCAATTATGTGTTGCAATGCCCACCACTCTCATGGATTAAGAGAAGTATTATAGTGCTTAGCTGCTAATGAAAATTGCTGGACAAAAGCTATCATATATTCAACAGCTTTGCCTCTTATAAAGCAATTAAGACAAAAAAGTGTCACTATTAGAAGATTATAGAAGAGGGAACAGATTAACAAAAGTACTTAAGAACAGAGACGTGATAAAAGCAATGTGCAGTATCAGATTAGACCAGGATCTATCATACACTATTGAAAATAATAAACTAATGATATCAGAACAGGCAGAAAAACTTAGAAGATATGCAGATAAATATAAAGGAAAGGCACACAATGAGCAATTCACTGATGACACAAAAAGTTTTATAGAGAATTGGGAAACAAAGCAAAAGAAATAGAAACACCACCAAAAAAAGAAGACGAAATAAGCACATTTTGGAGAAATATCTGTGAAGATCCTGTGGAACATAACAAAGATGCTGAATGCATAAAAGAAGTAAAAAAAAAACAGTAAGAGAAATTGAAACAAAATTAAGAAAAGCTCCTATTTGGAAACCCCCAAGGCTCAGATGCAGTACTTAACTTATGTCTGGAAGTATTAATATCTTTACACAAAGATTTAGCCCTGAGTAAGAA